>NC_059192.1:88896504-88902343 GCF_020615455.1 Coregonus clupeaformis
GCCGTAGTATAAACCAGCCTTTAGTCATGTGAATCCACTCTGAGCACACTATGGAACAGCCGTAGTATAAACCAGCCTTTAGTCATGTGAATCCACTCTGAGCACACTATGGAACAGCCGTAGTATAAACCAGCCTTTAGTCATGTGAATCCACTCTGAGCACACTATGGAACAGCCGTAGTATAAACCAGCCTTTAGTCATGTGAATCCACTCTGAGCACACTATGGAACAGCCGTAGTATAAACCAGCCTTTAGTCATGTGAATCCACTCTGAGCACACTATGGAACAGCCGTAGTATAAACCAGCCTTTAGTCATGTGAATCCACTCTGAGCACACTATGGAACAGCCGTAGTATAAACCAGCCTTTAGTCATGTGAATCCACTCTGAGCACACTATGGAACAGCCGTAGTATAAACCAGCCTTTAGTCATGTGAATCCACTCTGAGCACACTATGGAACAGCCGTAGTATAAACCAGCCTTTAGTCATGTGAATCCACTCTGAGCACACTATGGAACAGCCGTAGTATAAACCAGCCTTTAGTCATGTGAATCCACTCTGAGCACACTATGGAACAGCCGTAGTATAAACCAGCCTTTAGTCATGTGAATCCACTCTGAGCACACTATGGAACAGCCGTAGTATAAACCAGCCTTTAGTCATGTGAATCCACTCTGAGCACACTATGGAACAGCCGTAGTATAAACCAGCCTTTAGTCATGTGAATCCACTCTGAGCACACTATGGAACAGCCGTAGTATAAACCAGCCTTTAGTCATGTGAATCCACTCTGAGCACACTATGGAACAGCCGTAGTATAAACCAGCCTTTAGTCATGTGAATCCACTCTGAGCACACTATGGAACAGCCGTAGTATAAACCAGCCTTTAGTCATGTGAATCCACTCTGAGCACACTATGGAACAGCCGTAGTATAAACCAGCCTTTAGTCATGTGAATCCACTCTGAGCACACTATGGAACAGCCGTAGTATAAACCAGCCTTTAGTCATGTGAATCCACTCTGAGCACACTATGGAACAGCCGTAGTATAAACCAGCCTTTAGTCATGTGAATCCACTCTGAGCACACTATGGAACAGCCGTAGTATAAACCAGCCTTTAGTCATGTGAATCCACTCTGAGCACACTATGGAACAGCCGTAGTATAAACCAGCCTTTAGTCATGTGAATCCACTCTGAGCACACTATGGAACAGCCGTAGTATAAACCAGCCTTTAGTCATGTGAATCCACTCTGAGCACACTATGGAACAGCCGTAGTATAAACCAGCCTTTAGTCATGTGAATCCACTCTGAGCACACTATGGAACAGCCGTAGTATAAACCAGCCTTTAGTCATGTGAATCCACTCTGAGCACACTATGGAACAGCCGTAGTATAAACCAGCCTTTAGTCATGTGAATCCACTCTGAGCACACTATGGAACAGCCGTAGTATAAACCAGCCTTTAGTCATGTGAATCCACTCTGAGCACACTATGGAACAGCCGTAGTATAAACCAGCCTTTAGTCATGTGAATCCACTCTGAGCACACTATGGAACAGCCGTAGTATAAACCAGCCTTTAGTCATGTGAATCCACTCTGAGCACACTATGGAACAGCCGTAGTATAAACCAGCCTTTAGTCATGTGAATCCACTCTGAGCACACTATGGAACAGCCGTAGTATAAACCAGCCTTTAGTCATGTGAATCCACTCTGAGCACACTATGGAACAGCCGTAGTATAAACCAGCCTTTAGTCATGTGAATCCACTCTGAGCACACTATGGAACAGCCGTAGTATAAACCAGCCTTTAGTCATGTGAATCCACTCTGAGCACACTATGGAACAGCCGTAGTATAAACCAGCCTTTAGTCATGTGAATCCACTCTGAGCACACTATGGAACAGCCGTAGTATAAACCAGCCTTTAGTCATGAAATCTTTGGTTGTTTAGTACATGGCCTCACATGTGAATCCACTCTGAGCACACTATGGAACAGCCGTAGTATAAACCAGCCTTTAGTCATGAAATCTTTGGTTGTTTAGTACATGGCCTCACATGTGAATCCACTCTGAGCGCACTATGGAACAGCCGTAGTATAAACCAGCCTTTAGTCATGAAATCTTTGGTTGTTTAGTACATGGCCTCACATGTGAATCCACTCTGAGCACACTATGGAACAGCCGTAGTATAAACCAGCCTTTAGTCATGAAATCTTTGGTTGTTTAGTACATGGCCTCACATGTGAATCCACTCTGAGCACACTATGGAACAGCCGTAGTATAAACCAGCCTTTAGTCATGAAATCTTTGGTTGTTTAGTACATGGCCTCACATGTGAATCCACTCTGAGCACACTATGGAACAGCCGTAGTATAAACCAGCCTTTAGTCATGAAATCTTTGGTTGTTTAGTACATGGCCTCACATGTGAATCCACTCTGAGCACACTATGGAACAGCCGTAGTATAAACCAGCCTTTAGTCATGAAATCTTTGGTTGTTTAGTACATGGCCTCACATGTGAATCCACTCTGAGCACACTATGGAACAGCCGTAGTATAAACCAGCCTTTAGTCATGAAATCTTTGGTTGTTTAGTACATGGCCTCACATGTGAATCCACTCTGAGCACACTATGGAACAGCCGTAGTATAAACCAGCCTTTAGTCATGAAATCTTTGGTTGTTTAGTACATGGCCTCACATGTGAATCCACTCTGAGCGCACTATGGAACTCCAGATTCTATTTACCAACACACCTGTAGTCTACCAGCCTTTAGTGTTGAAATCACATGGCCTCACATGTGACTCCTTCAAGAGATGGGTGGGGCTAAAGCTTAAGAGGGTGTGAACGATGCTGAATGGGTGGAGACAAAGAAGAGCTCTCCAGTAGCTACCAAAACATTCAAGGACCATTTTCTCAAAAGTGGGGTTACAAGTTTATCAACTTTCAAAGCAGAATTACTTTCCCATTGTTCCTCAATCTGCTTTTATCCAACGTAAAAAAAAAGTTATTCTAATTTTGATACATAAGAACGAATCGAGCCGGTCGGTCACATATCAGAGACACATATTTCCCTCAGATTACACAGACCCACAAACAATTAGAAAACAAACCCAATTTTGATAAACTCCCTTATCTACTGGGTGAAAAACCACAGTGTGCCATCACAGCAGCAAGATTTGTGACTTGTTGCCACAAGAAAAGGGCAACCAGTGAAGAACAAACACCATTGTAAATACAACCCATATTTATGTTGATTTATTTTCCCTTTTGTACTTTAACTATTTGCACATATGACATTTGAAATGTCTTTATTCTTTTGGAACTTCTGAGTGTAATGTTGACTGTAATTTTTTTTTATTGTTTATTTCACTTTCGTTGATTATCGATTTCACTTGCTTTGGCAATGTTAACATAGGTTTCCCATGCAAATAAAGCCCTTAAATTGAATTGAAGAGAGAGAGAGAGAGAGAGAGAGATCAGAGACACCTCTCTTTTAACGCCAAACCTGGGTTACCCACAGTAATATAACAGAGAAACAGCCCAGTATAACCTGGTTTCTCATGGTACAGACAACAGAACCAGCCCAGTATAACCTGGTTTCTCATGGTACAGACAACAGAACCAGCCCAGTATAACCTGGTTTCTCATGGTACAGACAACAGAAACAGCCCAGTATAACCTGGTTTCTCATGGTACAGACAACAGAAACAGCCCAGTATAACCTGGTTTCTCATGGTACAGACAACAGAACCAGCCCAGTATAACCTGGTTTCTCATGGTACAGACAACAGAACCAGCCCAGTATAACCTGGTTTCTCATGGTACAGACAACAGAAACAGCCCAGTATAACCTGGTTTCTCATGGTACAGACAACAGAAACAGCCCAGTATAACCTGGTTTCTCATGGTACAGACAACAGAACCAGCCCAGTATAACCTGGTTTCTCATGGTACAGACAACAGAAACAGCCCAGTATAACCTGGTTTCTCATGGTACAGACAACAGAAACAGCCCAGTATAACCTGGTTTCTCATGGTACAGACAACAGAAACAGCCCAGTATAACCTGGTTTCTCATGGTACAGACAACAGAAACAGCCCAGTATAACCTGGTTTCTCATGGTACAGACAACAGAACCAGCCCAGTATAACCTGGTTTCTCATGGTACAGACAACAGAAACAGCCCAGTATAACCTGGTTTCTCATGGTACAGACAACAGAAACAGCCCAGTATAACCTGGTTTCTCATGGTACAGACAACAGAAACAGCCCAGTATAACCTGGTTTCTCATGGTACAGACAACAGAACCAGCCCAGTATAACCTGGTTTCTCATGGTACAGACAACAGAAACAGCCCAGTATAACCTGGTTTCTCATGGTACAGACAACAGAAACAGCCCAGTAATGACAACCGATACAGTATAAACACTGTGATGGTTCACCAAGCCTGGCTGATATCAACAGAACACATCTGTGAGACAGAAACAACACTAATCTCTCACAGTCCTAAGTAACTTTTGAATGCAAGACGTAATAAAATGGCCACTATAATATAAACGGTGTGTCAAAGCGTATGCTGCTAGCTACCACTGATCCTTCTTGGTAGAACAGAATACAGCATGTGGCAGTTCCCTTTGGTTCTTCAATCTGGAGTCTCTCTTCCAAACATCCATTTCTCATAAAGGCCTTATTGTTTGACTCAGACCAGAGCAAACATGTTTCAAATGAAAGGAAATTAGATGTTGACCGACAAATGACCGTTTCTCCCCATCCTGTAATAAGATACACACTGGCACACAAACAAAGACTCCAGCCACCCAGAGACTCCAGCCACCCAGAGACTCCAGCCACCCAGAGACTCCAGCCACCCAGAGACTCCAGCCAACCTGGTACCCTGCACATGGACTCAGTACTGGTCCCCTGTGTATATAGCCATGTTATTACCTGGTACCCTGTGTATATAGCCATGTTATTACCTGGTCCCCTGTGTATATAGCCATGTTATTACCTGGTCCCCTGTGTATATAGCCATGTTATTACCTGGTCCCCTGTGTATATAGCCATGTTATTACCTGGTACCCTGTGTATATAGCCATGTTATTACCTGGTCCCCTGTGTATATAGCCATGTTATTACCTGGTCCCCTGTGTATATAGCCATGTTATTACCTGGTCCCCTGTGTATATAGCCATGTTATTACCTGGTCCCCTGTGTATATAGCCATGTTATTACCTGGTCCC
This sequence comes from Coregonus clupeaformis, assembly GCF_020615455.1. Taxonomy (NCBI): domain Eukaryota; kingdom Metazoa; phylum Chordata; class Actinopteri; order Salmoniformes; family Salmonidae; genus Coregonus; species Coregonus clupeaformis. The sequence continues at coordinate 88,901,760 of NC_059192.1, forward strand.
CTGTGTATATAGCCATGTTATTACCTGGTACCCTGTGTATATAGCCATGTTATTACCTGGTCCCCTGTGTATATAGCCATGTTATTACCTGGTCCCCTGTGTATATAGCCATGTTATTACCTGGTACCCTGTGTATATAGCCATGTTATTACCTGGTACCCTGTATATATATCCATGTTATCGTTACTCATTGTGTATTTATTATTATGAGCGACTTACAGGAGATATAAGGGTTAAGTGCCTTGCTCAAAGGCACACCGACAGATTTTTCACCTAGTCAGCTCGGGGATTCAAATCTTTCTGTTACCGGCCCAGCGCTCTTAACCGCTAGGCTACCTGCCGCCCTGCCCGTAAGTAAGCATTTCACTGTTAGTCCACACCCGTTGTTGACCAATACAATTTGATTTGAACACACACACACAATTGGGTCCCATCTGCCACTACCCAGCAGAGATCCCCTCCGTGTCCCAGTGCTGTGTGTTGACAGACTGAGGGATGACGTAACGACGTCGGTGCTCCTTCTGAACACACACAGATACACACCAGAGAAACAACACACACACACACACACACTCACAATAAAA
>NC_059192.1:88902353-88957245 GCF_020615455.1 Coregonus clupeaformis
AAAGATAAATTGATGTTTTAAGTCCACAACAATGCTTAAAAACCACATCAGGAGACAACTTTTGAGGTCTGGGAACAATATACAGTGGGGAAAAAAAGTATTTAGTCAGCCACCAATTGTGCAAGTTCTCCCACTTAAAAAGATGAGAGAGGCCTGTAATTTTCATCATAGGTACACGTCAACTATGACAGACAAAATGAGAAATAAAATTCCAGAAAATCACATAGTAGGATTTTTATGAATTTATTTGCAAATTATGGTGGAAAATAAGTATTTGGTCAATAACAAAAGTTTCTCAATACTTTGTTATATACCCTTTGTTGGCAATGACACAGGTCAAACGTTTTCTGTAAGTCTTCACAAGGTTTTCACACACTGTTGCTGGTATTTTGGCTCATTCCTCCATGCAGATCTCCTCTAGAGCAGTGATGTTTTGGGGCTGTCGCTGGGCAACATGGACTTTCAACTCCCTCCAAAGATGTTCTATGGGGTTGAGATCTGGAGACTGGCTAGGCCACTCCAGGACCTTGAAATGCTTCTTACGAAGCCACTCCTTCGTTGCCCGGGCGGTGTGTTTGGGATCATTGTCATGCTGAAAGTCCCAGCCACGTTTCATCTTCAATGCCCTTGCTGATGGAAGGAGGTTTTCACTCCAAATCTCACGATACATGGCCCCATTCATTCTTTCCTTTACACGGATCAGTCGTCCTGGTCCCTTTGCAGAAAAACAGCCCCAAAGCATGATGTTTCCACCCCCATGCTTCACAGTAGGTATGGTGCAACTCAGCATTCTTTGTCCTCCAAACACGACGAGTTGAGTTTTTACCTAAAAGTTCTATTTTGGTTTCATCTGACCATATGACATTCTCCCAATCCTCTTCTGGATCATCCAAATGCACTCTAGCAAACTTCAGACGGGCCTGGACATGTACTGGCTTAAGCAGGGGGACACGTCTTGCACTGCAGGATTTGAGTCCCTGGCGGCGTAGTGTGTTACTGATGGTAGGCTTTGTTACTTTGGTCCCAGCTCTCTGCAGGTCATTCACTAGGTCCCCCCGTGTGGTTCTGGGATTTTTGCTCACCATTCTTGTGATCATTTTGACCCCACGGGGTGAGAATTTGCGTGGAGCCCCAGATCGAGGGAGATTATCAGTGGTCTTGTATGTCTTCCATTTCCTAATAATTGCTCCCACCGTTGATTTCTTCAAACAAAGCTGCTTACCTATTGCAGATTCAGTCTTCCCAGCCTGGTGCAGTTCTACAATTTTGTTTCTGGTGTCCTTTGACAGCTCTTTGGTCTTGGTCATAGTGGAGTTTGGAGTGTGACTGTTTGAGGTTGTGGACAGGTGTCTTTTATACTGATAACAAGTTCAAACAGGTGCCATTAATACAGGTAACGAGTGGAGGACAGAGGAGCCTCTTAAAGAAGAAGTTACAGGTCTGTGAGAGCCAGAAATCTTGCTTGTTTGTAGGTGACCAAATACTTATTTTCCACCATCATTTGCAAATAAATTCATAAAAAATCCTACTATGTGATTTTCTGGAATTTTATTTCTCATTTTGTCTGTCATAGTTGACGTGTACCTATGATGAAAATTACAGGCCTCTCTCATCTTTTTAAGTGGGAGAACTTGCACAATTGGTGGCTGACTAAATACTTTTTTTCCCCACTGTATATTGTTCCCAGACCTCAAAAGTTGTCTCCTGATGTGGTTTTTAAGCATTGTTGTGGACTTAAAACATCAATTTATCTTTTAGTTTTTCTATAAAAAGTGTGATTTTGAGTGAAAACCTCAAACAACTCGGAAACCTTAAACAAAACTGGGAACTGATTTTATAGGGCCATACAACTGTAGACTAACAATAACACGCTTTTTGAGATTATTCCAAACAATCAATGTAAATATGATATCGTCAAATTGAAATGTCATTTTTTGGTGTATGGATTTGTATTTAGTATGGATCCCCATTAGTTCCCGCCAAGGCAGCAGCTACTCTTCCTGGGGTCCAGCAAAATTAAGGCAGTTATACATTTTAAAAACATTACAATACATTCATAACAGATTTCACAACATATTAAGTGTGTGCCCTCAGGCCTCTACTCTACTACCACATATCTACAATACAAAATCCGTGTGTGTAGTGTGTATAGTGTGTATGTTATCGTGTGTGTGTATGCATGTGTCTGTGCCTATGTTTGTGTTGCTTCACAGTCCCCGTTGTTCCATAAGGTGTATTTTTATCTGTTGTTTTTTAAAATCTGATTCTACTGCTTGCATCAGTTACCTGATGTGGAATAGAGTTCCATGTAGTCATGGCTCTATGTAGTACTGTGCTCAGGCTCAGCCTGCAAATTAAAGATGTGCGCATCATCCGTTTTCCCGGACCAGTATTCTTTTCAATTGGGACAGTAGTTTAACGTTGCCACTGGCAAATCTACTTAGTTAACATATGGAATTGTTTTAAGATGGGGTGGCAGGTAGCTTAGTGGGTAAGAGCGTTGTGCCAGTAACCGGAAGGTCGCTGGTTCTAATCCCCGAGCCGACTAGGTGGAAAAATCTGTCGATTTGCCCTTAAGCAAGGCACTTAACCCTAATTGCTCCTGTAAGTCGCTCTGGATAAGAGCGTCTGCTAAATGACTAAAATGTCAATGTAAGATGGTCATTCAAAGGATCATTTAGCTATTTGATTTATATATATATATATATATATATATATATATATATATATATACAGTGCCCTCCACAATTATTGGCACCCCTGTTTAAGATGTGGTCTAAGACTTCCAAAAATTATCCTTTTTTTTAAAACAACATAGAACCCAAATGAAAAAAAGAGAAAAATTCAACCTTTTATTTAAGTACATTACTTTGGTGTAAAAAAAACAAATCACACATTTAGAAAAAAAAAAAACTTGAAATCATGTGTCCCACAATTATTGGCACCCCTGATGTTAATACTTTGTACAACCCCCTTTTGCCAACAAGACAGCACTTAATCTCCTCCTATAACATTTCACAAGATTGGAGAACACAGAGAGAGGGATCTTTGACCATTCTTCTTTGCACAATCTTTCTAGATCATCCAGTGTCCTGGGTCCTCTCTTATGCACTCTCCTCTTTAGCTCGCCCCACAGGTTTTCGATTGGGTTGAGGTCTGGGGACTGAGATGGCCATGGGAGGACCTTGAGTTTGTGACTGCTGAACCATTTTTGTGTAGATTTTGCCACGTGTTTTGGATCATTATCCTGCTGAAAGACCCAATGACGACCCATCTTCAGCTTTCTGGCAGAGGCCATCAGGTTTTTATTTAAAATGTCCTGGTAGTTCAAAGCGTTCATAATGCCATGCACCCTAACAAGGTTCCCAGGGCCTTTGGAAGAGAAACAGGCCCACAGCATCACAGATCCTCCACCATACTTCACGGTGGGCATGAGGTGCTTTTCGGCATACTCATCTTTTGTTTTACGCCAGACCCACTTAGAGTGTTTGTTGCCAAAAAGCTCAATCTTAGTCTCATCTGACCAAAGCACACGATCCCAGTTGAAGTCCCAGTGCCGCTTAGCAAACTCCAGACGTTTACGTTTGTGAGTGTTAGTGAGAAAAGGCTTTTTCCTTGCATGCCTCCCAAACAGCTTGTTGGCATGTAGAGATCGTCTGATGGTTGTTTTGGAGACTTTGTGACCCCAAGATGCCACTCTTTGATGCAATTCTGTGACAGTGAGTTTAGGACTTTTTTTTACTTCTCTTACCATCCTCCTCACTGTGCGTTGTGGCAAGATAAACTTGGGACCTCTTCCAGCCTTGTTTGTCACTGTTCCAGTTGTTTTAAACTTCTTAATGATTCCTCTGACTGTAGATACGGGCAAGTTAAGGCGAGTGGCTATTTTCTTGTAGCCATTGCCTGACTTATGAAGGTCGACACAAATCTGCCTTACTTGAATGGTGTGTTCTCTTGTCTTTGCCATGTTGACAAATGGGTAAGATAATTAGTCCTCTGTGTCACGTCATATTTATACCCCAGGGAAACAGGAAGTCATGAATTACTAATTAAAAGTTCCTAGATACCCTGACCAACTTTAGCAACTACAGAAAAATATATTTAAAAAAAAAATCAATTAAAATTTTCAGCGGAATTGTTAGGGGTGCCAATAATTGTGGGACACATGATTTAAAAGGTTGGATTTTTCTCTTTTTTTGCATTTGGGTTCTATGTTGTTTAAAAAAAATAGGAGAATTTTTGGAAGTCCTCGACCACATCTTAAACAGGGGTGCCAATAATTGTGGAGGGCACTGTGTATATATATATATATATATATATATATCTAAATCAAATAGCTAAATGATCCTTTGAATGACCATCTTACATTGACATTTTAGTCATTTAGCAGACGCTCTTATCCAGAGCGACTTACAGGAGCAATTAGGGTTAAGTGCCTTGCTTAAGGGCAAATCGACAGGCACTGTGTGTATATATATATATATATACACACACACACACACACACTACCGGTCAAAAGTTTTAGAACACCTACTCATTCAAGGGTTTTTCTTTATTTTTACTATTTTCTACATTGTAGAATAATAGTGACGACATCAGAACTATTTAATAACACATGGAATCATGTAGTAACCAAAAAAGTGTTAAACAAATCCAAATATATTTTATATTTGAGATTCTTCAAATAGCCACCCTTTGCCTTGATGACAGCTTTGCGCACTCCTGGCATTCTCTCAACCAGCTTCACCTGGAATGCTTTTCCAACATTCTTGAAGGAGTTCCGACATATGCTGAACACTTGTTGGCTGGTTTTCCTTCACTCTGCGGTCCGACTCATCCCAAACCATCTCAATTTGGTTGAGGTCGGGGGATTGTGGAGGCCAGGTCATCTGTTGCAGCGCTCCATCACTCTCCTACTTGGTAAAATAGCCCTTACACAGCCTGGAGGTGTGTTGGGTCATTGTCCTGTTGAAAAACAAATGATATTCCCACTAAGCCCAAACCAGATGGGATGGCGTATCGCTGCAGAATGCTGTGGTAGCCATGCTGGTTAAGTGTGCCTTCAATTCTAAATAAATCACACAGTGTCACCAGCAAAGCACCCCCACACCATAACACCTCCTCCTCCATGCTTTACGGTGGGAAATACACATGTTGAGATCATCCGTTCACCCACACCGCTTCTCACAAAGACACGGCGGTTGGGACCAAAAATCTCCAATTTGCACTCCAGACCAAAGGACAAATGTCCACCGGTCTAATGTCCATTGCTCATGTTTCTTGGCCCAAGCAAGTCTCTTCTTATTGATGTCCTTTAGTAGTGGTTTCTTTGCAGCAATTCGACCATGAAGGCCTGATCCACACACTCTCCTCTGAACAGTTGATGTTGAGATGTGTCTGTTACTTGAACTTTGTGAAGCATTTATTTGGGCTGCAATTTCTGAGGCTGGTAACTCTAATGAACTTATCCTCTGCAGCGGAGGTAACTCTGTGTCTTACATTCCTGTCGCGGACCTCATGAGAGCCAGTTTCATCATAGCGCTTGATGGTTTTGCGACTGCACTTGAAGAAACTTTCAAAGTTCTTGAAATTGTCCGTATTGACTGACCTTCATGTCTTAAAGTAATGATGGACTGTTGTTTCTCTTTGCTTATTTGAGCTGTTCTTGCCATAATATGGACTTGGTCTTTTACCAAATAGGGCTATCTTCTGTATACCCCCCCAACTTTTCACAACACAACTGATTGGCTCAAATGCATTAAGAAGTAAAGAAATTCCAGAAATGTACTTTTAAGAAGGCACACTTGTTAATTGAAATGCATTCTAGGTGACTACCTCATGAAGCTGGTTGAGAGAATGCCAAGAGTGTGCAAAGCTGTCATCAAGACAAAGGGTGGATATTTGAAGAATCTCAAATATAAAATATATTTGGATTTGTTTAACACTTTTTGGGTTACTTCATGATTCCATATGTGTTATTTCATAGTTTTGATGTCTACACTATTATTCTATAATGTAGAAAATAGTTTTTTTTTTTTATAAAGAAAAACCCTTGAATGAGTAGGTGTGTCCAAACTTTTCACTGGTACTGTGTGTATATATATATATATATATATATATATATATATATATATATATATATATATTGTGATGTCACGAGAGGCTGTGTCCTGGAGGGACGTTACATCCCCCTGAGGTGGCTGCAAACCCAGACAGCTATGGCTCCATCTGCTGGTATGGTCGGGAACTCCACCCCTCTATGGCCAATCTTCCCACGCAGCTGAAACAAATGAGGAGCTGATGAGCTGAAGGTTTGGGAAGGGAAGAGACACTGAGGGAGCGTGTGGGTGGTGAAGAAACACAGTCTCCAACCTGGGCTCTCTGGAGGACAAGAGTGCTGCACGTCCACTTCCATGAGGAATATAAGGATTTGGAGATACTTACCTTTGGGAAATACTCACCTTTGGATATATGCACCTGTGGAAATAAGTGAGAGACATTTGGAAGGACTTTTTGCTGGGTTGGCCACTAGCTGCAACGTGGACTACAGTAAGGCTGGGGAAAAGTTATCTGAGCGAGTGAGAATTATGATTCTGGATGTGGAAGAGACATCCCTGAACTGTTAACCCTTAAAGAGCCACAAGAGAACAGAATTTTGTTATATTTTCGTTAATTTCCCAAGACCTATAATAAAATCCTTGTTTTGTTTGAACCTTGTCTCCTTGCACTACTTGAGCAATCCCGCTGAAAGCTGTGTAGCCTCTCGTGACGTCACAGATGGTGGAGAATACAGGCACGCTCAAGCGTTAATAGTGCATGTCAGAGGAGGATACCGAAGGTTTGATCACCCAGTTTTCCAAGTTGGCCGTAGGCTCCCCGCCGACTGAAATGGAGGACATATTGAAAGCCCTTGTTGCTGGCCAGCAAGCCCAGATGCAAGCAAACGTGGCTCTCTTGGAGGAGCAAAAGAAAGCCAACCTTCTGAAGGCAGAGGAATTGCAGTTGCAGAGACAGAGGGTTGTCCAAAATACCCGCCCAATAAAGGCAAGTGACTTTATATCTAAGATGGGAGCTACCGATGACATTGAGGCATACCTGCATGCATTTGAGGCCACGGCCACTAGGGAAGCCTGGCCCAAGCAACAGTGGGTTGGTCTGTTAGCCCCCTTTCTAACCGGGGAATCGCTGAATGCTGTCCGGGACCTGGGCCCTGACCAGGTTACTGACTATGATGCCCTGAAGTCTGAGATCCTCAGCAGATATGGACTCACAAAGTTTGGTATGGCCCAGCGCTTTCACAGCTGGACCTTCCAACCAGACCAACCTCCTCGGGCGCAGATGCATGAACTTGTCCGATCGCAAGGAAATGGCTGGATCCGCAGAGGAATACAGCAGCGGCGGTGGTGGAGGCCGTTGTGGTGGATCGTTACCTACGCGCCCTGCCTTATGAGGCAAAACGGTTCATCAGTCAACAGGCCTTGACCACGGCTGATCTGACCGTGGAAGCTGTGGAAAAGTACCAGGCCACAGCGGAGATGCTGAATGCTTCCCGAAAAGACCCCAGGAGTGCGGCCCCACCACAAATGGGAAGAACCCGTCCAAAGGACCCCCAAGGTCTCGAACCCAGCCACGTCAGGACTTATCCCGGCTCCAGGGGGAGCCAGAAACCAGGCGGGTCCAAGAAGAGTACACCAGGAGGGGGAAACTCGACAGTGTTACCGGTGTGGGGAGATGGGACATATCTCCTGGCAGTGTGGGAAACCAGCCGATGAACCTATGCCCACTGCGGAGTCCTCCAGCTCAGCACCCACACACCGTTTTGCCTCGCTCTTGGGAGTCGTAGATGGCGGCCCAGATCGACCCCCCACCTGCCCGGTAACTGTGAATCACCATGATGTGGAGGCCTTACTGGATTCTGGTAGCCGGGCCACCCTGGTGCGTAAGGATTTGGTGGGCCCAACGTGTCTGACCCCGGGGAAAGTCCTCCCAGTTTCCTGTGTCCATGGGGACACCAGAGAATACCCCATTACTGAACTTACAATGACCAGCACACGGGGAACCATACACACGACGGCGGGGGTGGTTGATTCCCTCCCCGTCCCTGTCCTAATTGGACGAGACTGCCCAGCCTTTTACCCACTCTGGAGAGAGTCTCAGGAGAGGATAACCCGAGTACCTCGGAAACGGAGAGGCAAGACTCATCCTGGGAAGGCTCCGGTGCAATCCTCCGAGTTACTCACTCCCGCCCGGGCTCTGATAGGGATGGCAGGTGCCCAGACCGACACAGAGACGGAGCTACAGAATCTGGACAAAGAACTGTCTGGTCTGAAGGGGACCGCTGAGAGGTATCGTTTGTTAAAGCAACAGTTAGACATGAAGACAGAAGAGTTAGATATCCTCCAGGCTAAACTCCAACAGAGCTCCTTCCATAAGCAACAGGAGGAGCTGGAGAGGCTGCGCAGGACCATCGAGGAGTGGGAGGAGACCCTGCGCAGTAGTAAGGAGGTCCAGAAGAAGGCAGAGGAGAAGTACAAGGTGTTGGAGAACAAGATGAAGAATGCGGAGGCAGAGAGAGAGAAGGAACTGAAAGCTGCTCAACAGAAGCTAAACTCTGCTAAAACCAAGGCTGATGCGTTCAGTAAGAAACTCAAGGAGAGACAACAGGAGGCTGAGTCCCTGGTCCTAGAGGTGGAGGAGTTGAAGAGAGAGCAGGCTGGCAAGCACCACGGCAATGCGGACGCCCTCTCCCGGCGTGATGCCTTCTTCGCTGCCTTTACCCGACGAGGACGTCGGTCCCGAGGAGGGGGATGTGTGATGTCACGAGAGGCTGTGTCCTGGAGGGACGTTACATCCCCCTGAGGTGGCTGCAAACCCAGACAGCTATGGCTCCATCTGCTGGTATGGTCGGGAACTCCACCCCTCTATGGCCAATCTTCCCACGCAGCTGAAACAAATGAGGAGCTGATGAGCTGAAGGTTTGGGAAGGGAAGAGACACTGAGGGAGCGTGTGGGTGGTGAAGAAACACAGTCTCCAACCTGGGCTCTCTGGAGGACAAGAGTGCTGCACGTCCACTTCCATGAGGAATATAAGGATTTGGAGATACTTACCTTTGGGAAATACTCACCTTTGGATATATGCACCTGTGGAAATACGTGAGAGACATTTGGAAGGACTTTTTGCTGGGTTGGCCACTAGCTGCAACGTGGACTACAGTAAGGCTGGGGAAAAAGTTATCTGAGCGAGTGAGAATTATGATTCTGGATGTGGAAGAGACATCCCTGAACTGTTAACCCTTAAAGAGCCACAAGAGAACAGAATTTTGTTATATTTTCGTTAATTTCCCAAGACCTATAATAAAATCCTTGTTTTGTTTGAACCTTGTCTCCTTGCACTACTTGAGCAATCCCGCTGAAAGCTGTGTAGCCTCTCGTGACGTCACAATATATACATACAGTGAGGGAAAAAAGTATTTGATCCCCTGCTGATTTTGTACATTTGCCCACTGACAAAGACATGATCAGTCTATAATTTTAATGGTAGGTTTATTTGAACAGTGAGAGACAGAATAACAACAAAAAAATCCCGAAAAAAACGCATGTCAAAATGTTATGAATTGATTTGCATTTTAATGAGGGAAATAAGTATTTGACCCCTCTGCAAAACATGACTTAGTACTTGGTGGCAAAACCCTTGTTGGCAATCACAGAGGTCAGACGTTTCTTGTAGTTGGCCACCAGGTTTGCACACATCTCAGGAGGGATTTTGTCCCACTCCTCTTTGCAGATCTTCTCCAAGTCATTAAGGTTTCGAGCCTGACGTTTGGCAACTCAAACCTTCAGCTCCACAGATTTTCTATGGGATTAAGGTCTGGAGACTGGCTAGCCCACTCCAGGACCTTAATGTAATTCTTCTTGAGCCACTCCTTTGTTGCCTTGGCCATGTGTTTTGGGTCATTGTCATGCTGGAATACCCATCCACAACCCATTTTCAATGCCCTGGCTGAGGAAGGAGGTTCTCACCCAAGATTTGACGGTACATTGCCCCGTCCATCGTCCCTTTGATGCGGTGAAGTTGTCATGTCCCCTTAGCAGAAAAACACCCCCAAAGCATAATGTTTCCACTTCCATGTTTGACGGTGGGGATGGTGTTCTTGGGGTCATAGGCAGCATTCCTCCTCCTCCAAACACGGCGAGTTGAGTTGATGCCAAAGTGCTCCATTTTGGTCTCATCTGACCACAACACTTTCACCCAGTTCTCCTCTGAATCATTCAGATGTTCATTGGCAAACTTCAGACGGGCATGTATATGTGCTTTCTTGAGCAGGGGGACCTTGCGGGTGCTGCAGGATTTCAGTCCTTCACGGCGTAGTGTGTTACCAATTGTTTTCTTGGTGACTATGGTCCCAGCTGCCTTGAGATCATTGACAAGATCCTCCCGTGTAGTTCTGGGCTGATTCCTCACCGTTCTCATGATCATTGCAACTCCACGAGGTGAGATCTTGCATGGAGCCCCAGGCCGAGGGAGATTGACAGTTATTTTGTGTTTCTTCCATTTGCGAATAATCGCACCAACTATTGTCACCTTCTCACCAAGCTGCTTGGCGATGGTCTTGTAGCCCATTCCAGCCTTGTGTAGGTCTACAATCTTGTCCCTGACATCCTTGGAGAGCTCTTTGGTCTTGGCCATGGTGGAGAGTTTGGAATCTGATTGATTGATTGCTTCTGTGGACAGGGCTCTTTTATACAGGTAACAAGCTGAGATTAGGAGCACTCCCTTTAAGAGTGTGTTCCTATTCTCAGCTCGTTACCTGTATAAAAGACACCTGGGAGCCAGAAATCTTTCTGATTGAGAGGGGGTCAAATACTTATTTCCCTCATTAAAATGCAAATCAATTTATAACATTTTTGACATGCATTCTTCTGGATTTTTTTGTTGTTATTCTGTCTCTCACTGTTCAAATAAACCTACCATTAAAATTATAGACTGATCATGTCTTTGTCAGTGGGCAAACATACAAAATCAGCAGGGGATCAAATACTTTTTTCCCTCACTGTATATATACACAAAATATTTGATGACACATTGAATTTGGCCTTACTGCTATTAGCCCATAGAAACACATTGAATAACAGATTCATACATGGATAAACAGATAGCCCGTGCAAAAAACAGATCTCTAGCTTAAACTGACAGATTTATATGGGGATTTTTCATTAAGCTAATAAGATTCCCATGTGGCTGCGGCCATCGACAACATTTTTTAAAGACCCTACCTGTGGACAATTTGTATGTCTTCAGTTGTAGATCAGCATGCTGTAATAACTGCTTATGTATGTAATATTCTGCTTTATCTTCCTCTTTCATCAGGGCTATTCCACCAAATCCAGACTAGGTTTCCGTCGTGGGAAAACTGCCAAGGACCAGCTCCAACAGGCAGCTTTCGAGCCAGCCACTGACACTGCCATCAGAAGTGAATATAATGACTTACTAAAGCACTTCAATCTCACCTCACAACACAAACATCTGCGTGCCGGGGGGCGGGGAATTATGTACCTCACGTGTAAACATAGCTGAAATCAGCATAGGCCCATCTCACCCCCCCACAGTTACATAATGAAGTCAGGACCCTTACATGTGCTAGTCAGCACCAGGTTTTAACTGGTATGTATGTACTATGTATTCCTTCCAGTGGATAACATGGGCAGGATGTTCCTGGCTGGAGGGGCTGCTGTAGGCCTGGGAGCGCTGTGTTACTACGGACTCGGCATGTCCAATGAGATCGGTGCCATCGAGAGAGCAGTGTAAGTGCAGCTGCTTCCATGGTAGTGTGTGTGTTGTACTGGTGTTATCCCATGGTAGTGTGTGTGTTGTACTGGTGTTATCCCATGGTAGTGTGTGTGTTGTACTGGTGTTATCCCATGGTAGTGTGTGTGTTGTACTGGTGTTATCCCATGGTAGTGTGTGTGTTGTACTGGTGTTATCCCATGGTAGTGTGTGTGTTGTACTGGTGTTATCCCATGGTAGTGTGTGTGTTGTACTGGTGTTATCCCATGGTAGTGTGTGTGTTGTACTGGTGTTATCCCATGGTAGTGTGTGTGTTGTACTGGTGTTATCCCATGGTAGTGTGTGTGTTGTACTGGTGTTATCCCATGGTAGTGTGTGTGTTGTACTGGTGTTATCCCATGGTAGTGTGTGTGTTGTACTGGTGTTATCCCATGGTAGTGTGTGTGTTGTACTGGTGTTATCCCATGGTAGTGTGTGTGTTGTACTGGTGTTATCCCATGGTAGTGTGTGTGTTGTACTGGTGTTATCCCATGGTAGTGTGTGTGTTGTACTGGTGTTATCCCATGGTAGTGTGTGTGTTGTACTGGTGTTATCCCATGGTAGTGTGTGTGTTGTACTGGTGTTATCCCATGGTAGTGTGGGTGTTGTACTGGTGTTATCCCATGGTAGGGTGTGTGTTGTACTGGTGTTATCCCATGGTAGTGTGTGTGTTGTACTGGTGTTATCCCATGGTAGTGTGTGTGTTGTACTGGTGTTATCCCATGGTAGTGTGTGTGTTGTACTGGTGTTATCCCATGGTAGTGTGTGTTGTACTGGTGTTATCCCATGGTAGTGTGTGTGTTGTACTGGTGTTATCCCATGGTAGTGTGGGTGTTGTACTGGTGTTATCCCATGGTAGTGTGTGTGTTGTACTGGTGTTATCCCATGGTAGTGTGTGTGTTGTACTGGTGTTATCCCATGGTAGTGTGTGTGTTGTACTGGTGTTATCCCATGGTAGTGTGGGTGTTGTACTGGTGTTATCCCATGGTAGTGTGGGTGTTGTACTGGTGTTATCCCATGGTAGTGTGTGTTGTACTGGTGTTATCCCATGGTAGTGTGTGTGTTGTACTGGTGTTATCCCATGGTAGTGTGTGTTGTACTGGTGTTATCCCATGGTAGTGTGTGTGTTGTACTGGTGTTATCCCATGGTAGTGTGTGTTGTACTGGTGTTATCCCATGGTAGTGTGTGTGTTGTACTGGTGTTATCCCATGGTAGTGTGTGTGTTGTACTGGTGTTATCCCATGGTAGTGTGTGTGTTGTACTGGTGTTATCCCATGGTAGTGTGGGTGTTGTACTGGTGTTATCCCATGGTAGTGTGTGTGTGTTGTACTGGTGTTATCCCATGGTAGTGTGGGTGTTGTACTGGTGTTATCCCATGGTAGTGTGGGTGTTGTACTGGTGTTATCCCATGGTAGTGTGTGTGTTGTACTGGTGTTATCCCATGGTAGTGTGTGTGTTGTACTGGTGTTATCCCATGGTAGTGTGTGTGTTGTACTGGTGTTATCCCATGGTAGTGTGTGTGTTGTACTGGTGTTATCCCATGGTAGTGTGGGTGTTGTACTGGTGTTATCCCATGGTAGTGTGTGTGTTGTACTGGTGTTATCCCATGGTAGTGTGTGTGTTGTACTGGTGTTATCCCATGGTAGTGTGTGTGTTGTACTGGTGTTATCCCATGGTAGTGTGTGTTGTACTGGTGTTATCCCATGGTAGTGTGGGTGTTGTACTGGTGTTATCCCATGGTAGTGTGTGTGTTGTACTGGTGTTATCCCATGGTAGTGTGTGTGTTGTACTGGTGTTATCCCATGCTAGTGTGTGTGTTGTACTGGTGTTATCCCATGGTAGTGTGTGTGTTGTACTGGTGTTATCCCATGGTAGTGTGTGTGTTGTACTGGTGTTATCCCATGCTAGTGTGTGTGTTGTACTGGTGTTATCCCATGCTAGTGTGTGTGTTGTACTGGTGTTATCCCATGGTAGTGTGTGTGTTGTACTGGTGTTATCCCATGGTAGTGTGTGTGTTGTACTGGTGTTATCCCATGCTAGTGTGTGTGTTGTACTGGTGTTATCCCATGGTAGTGTGTGTGTTGTACTGGTGTTATCCCATGGTAGTGTGTGTGTTGTACTGCTGTTATCCCATGCTAGTGTGTGTGTTGTACTGGTGTTATCCCATGCTAGTGTGTGTGTTGTACTGGTGTCATCCCATGGTAGTGTGTGTGTTGTACTGGTGTTATCCCATGCTAGTGTGTGTGTTGTACTGGTGTTATCCCATGCTAGTGTGTGTGTTGTACTGGTGTTATCCCATGCTAGTGTTGGTGTTGTACTGGTGTTATCCCATGGTAGTGTGTGTTGTACTGGTGTTATCCCATGGTAGTGTGTGTGTTGTACTGGTGTTATCCCATGGTAGTGTGTGTGTTGTACTGGTGTTATCCCATGGTAGGGTGTGTGTTGTACTGGTGTTATCCCATGGTAGTGTGGGTGTTGTACTGGTGTTATCCCATGGTAGTGTGTGTGTTGTACTGGTGTTATCCCATGGTAGTGTGTGTGTTGTACTGGTGTTATCCCATGGTAGTGTGTGTTGTACTGGTGTTATCCCATGGTAGTGTGGGTGTTGTACTGGTGTTATCCCATGGTAGTGTGTGTGTTGTACTGGTGTTATCCCATGGTAGTGTGTGTGTTGTACTGGTGTTATCCCATGGTATTGTGTGTGTTGTACTGGTGTTATCCCATGGTAGTGTGTGTGTTGTACTGGTGTTATCCCATGGTAGTGTGTGTGTTGTACTGGTGTTATCCCATGCTAGTGTGTGTGTTGTACTGGTGTTATCCCATGGTAGTGTGTGTGTTGTACTGGTGTTATCCCATGCTAGTGTGTGTGTTGTACTGGTGTTATCCCATGGTAGTGTGTGTGTTGTACTGGTGTTATCCCATGGTAGTGTGTGTGTTGTACTGGTGTTATCCCATGCTAGTGTGTGTGTTGTACTGGTGTTATCCCATGGTAGTGTGTGTGTTGTACTGGTGTTATCCCATGGTAGTGTGTGTGTTGTACTGCTGTTATCCCATGCTAGTGTGTGTGTTGTACTGGTGTTATCCCATGCTAGTGTGTGTGTTGTACTGGTGTCATCCCATGGTAGTGTGTGTGTTGTACTGGTGTTATCCCATGCTAGTGTGTGTGTTGTACTGGTGTTATCCCATGCTAGTGTGTGTGTTGTACTGGTGTTATCCCATGCTAGTGTTGGTGTTGTACTGGTGTTATCCCATGGTAGTGTGTGTTGTACTGGTGTTATCCCATGGTAGTGTGTGTGTTGTACTGGTGTTATCCCATGGTAGTGTGTGTGTTGTACTGGTGTTATCCCATGGTAGGGTGTGTGTTGTACTGGTGTTATCCCATGGTAGTGTGGGTGTTGTACTGGTGTTATCCCATGGTAGTGTGGGTGTTGTACTGGTGTTATCCCATGGTAGTGTGTGTGTTGTACTGGTGTTATCCCATGGTAGTGTGTGTGTTGTACTGGTGTTATCCCATGGTATTGTGTGTGTTGTACTGGTGTTATCCCATGGTAGTGTGTGTGTTGTTCTGGTGTTATCCCATGGTAGTGTGTGTGTTGTTCTGGTGTTATCCCATGGTAGTGTGTGTGTTGTACTGGTGTTATCCCATGGTAGTGTGTGTGTTGTACTGGTGTTATCCCATGGTCGTGTGGGTGTTGTACTGGTGTTATCCCATGGTAGTGTGTGTGTTGTACTGGTGTTATCCCATGGTAGTGTGTGTGTTGTACTGGTGTTATCCCATGGTAGTGTGTGTGTTGTACTGGTGTTATCCCATGGTAGTGTGTGTGTTGTACTGGTGTTATCCCATGGTAGTGTGTGTGTTGTACTGGTGTTATCCCATGGTAGTGTGTGTGTTGTACTGGTGTTATCCCATGGTAGTGTGTGTGTTGTACTGGTGTTATCCCATGCTAGTGTGTGTTGTACTGGTGTTATCCCATGGTAGTGTGTGTGTTGTACTGGTGTTATCCCATGGTAGTGTGTGTGTTGTACTGGTGTTATCCCATGGTAGTGTGTGTGTTGTACTGGTGTTATCCCATGGTAGTGTGGGTGTTGTACTGGTGTTATCCCATGGTAGTGTGTGTGTTGTACTGGTGTTATCCCATGGTAGTGTGTGTGTTGTACTGGTGTTATCCCATGCTAGTGTGTGTTGTACTGGTGTTATCCCATGGTAGTGTGTGTGTTGTACTGGTGTTATCCCATGGTAGTGTGTGTGTTTTACTGGTGTTATCCCATGGTAGTGTGTGTGTTGTACTGGTGTTATCCCATGGTAGTGTGTGTGTTGTACTGGTGTTATCCCATGCTAGTGTGTGTTGTACTGGTGTTATCCCATGGTAGTGTGTGTGTTGTACTGGTGTTATCCCATGGTAGTGTGTGTGTTGTACTGGTGTTATCCCATGGTAGTGTGTGTGTTGTACTGGTGTTATCCCATGGTATGTGTGTGTGTTGTACTGGTGTTATCCCATGCTAGTGTGTGTTGTACTGGTGTTATCCCATGGTAGTGTGTGTGTTGTACTGGTGTTATCCCATGGTAGTGTGTGTGTTGTACTGGTGTTATCCCATGGTAGTGTGTGTGTTTTACTGGTGTTATCCCATGGTAGTGTGGGTGTTGTACTGGTGTTATCCCATGGTAGTGTGTGTGTTGTACTGGTGTTATCCCATGGTAGTGTGTGTGTTGTACTGGTGTTATCCCATGAAGTTACTGTGGTTTAACGATTCACTGGTATCAAGTACATGTGTCTTTGTCATTACTGTAGCTATTGCTGGGTAGTTCCATGGGTATACCCACAACTTAAAGGAAAGGGTTACCTTCCCTGTCTCCCAAATGGCACCCTATTCCCTACATAGTGCACTCATTTTGACCAGAGCCCTATGGACCCTGGTTGAAAGTAGTGCACTCTGTTGGGAATAGGGTGCTGTTTTGGAGGCATATCAACAAGCGTTGTCCTCTGTAAAAAATGTTTCTGTTCTTTTCCCTGGGTCTCGGCCCAGTATCTGGCCCCAGTACGTGAAGGACAGGATCCACTCCACCTACATGTACTTTGCAGGCAGTGTGGGCATGACAGCTCTGTCGGCTGTAGCAGTCAGCAGGACCCCAGCCCTCATGGGTCTCATGATGAGAGGATCCTGGCTGGTGATACACCTTTTTATTGAACCTTTATTTAACCAGTCAAGTCAGTTAAAGGTAGACTCAGCGATATGACGTTGCCACGAGCAGCACCGCAGATATTGAGATGAGCGAGATGCAAGACTTCGCTCTCACACAGTCACACACAGATCTGCACATTTGCATGGGTTTGCTTCACGCTGTAACAGTATGGTAGCCACCGGGGACCAAAACAGCGGAGAAGTTGAGCCTCACGATTCAACGCTTTTAGTTGTTGCGGAAATGGACCCACTATGCTGTTTACTTTCTGCATCTACGTCATATCGCTGAGTCTACCTTTAAGAAAATATTCATATTTACAATAACCACCGCCACCGGGCCAGTGACTTATGACTAAAATGTGCTTCCAGTATTCTTCAAGTATATCTGCATCCACTGTATATTATTAACCCTTTAAAAAGGAAATTAGTCATTTGAGGGCCCACCAAACCTCAGGGTTTTGTATTGATAAATATGGTGCTGATTTTCAATGGCAAACCATTGTGTATGATTTGGAGACACTTGCATTACACCTCAATAGCCACATTAGACATTTTTTTTTAAATAATACAGAAATGTGTACATTTTTCACCAGGCAATTGGAGCTACCTTTGCAGCCGTGATTGGAGCAGGCATGCTGGTCAGATCTATCTCCTATGACCAGAGCCCAGGAACCAAACATCTAGCCTGGATGCTACATGCAGGTGCTGGACTGCTTTACCTGCTCACTTTACCAAGCGTTTGTCAATTGAAATGTCCCACTTGCTTATTTTCACCACTAGAGGGCAGTACTATAGAGTTTCAGAATACCAACACTATGCAGCAGCAGTTTACATGAATGGATCAGGTTTTTCTAGTGCTTACAACACTGGTGCTGTGCCTGGGAGAATATTCAGAGCAGACTGTTAAATACCAGATCCTTTTTCTTTAAATATAACATCTTGTGATATATAACCGCTTTATTTGGACCTCAGATGAGAAATAGCTGTGTAGCTAAAATCTGGTGCTTTTTCACGTTTGGGGTACGTACATGGTCCCTTTTAAACTAACCGAATAAATAAATAAATCCAGTTTGTTCCTGTTTTTCCAGGTGTGATGGGAGCGGTCATAGCCCCCATGACTCTGCTAGGTGGGCCCCTGATGATGAGGGCAGCCTGGTACACAGCGGGCATCGTGGGGGGTCTGTCCACCGTGGCCATGTGTGCCCCCAGTGAGAAGTTCCTCAACATGGGAGGACCCCTGGCGGTGGGCTTCGGAGTAGTCTTCGCCTCTTCCATCGGTTAGTACGTTTAGATCAATAACCCTGGCTGTGGGCTTCGGAGTAGTCTTCACCTCCATCAGTTAGTACCTTTAGATCAATAACCCTGGCTGTGGGCTTCAGTGGTCTTCACCTCCTCCATCGGTTAGTACCTTTAGATCAATAACCCTGGCTGTGGGCTTCAGTGGTCTTCACCTCCATCAGTTAGTACCTTTAGATCAATAACCCTGGCTGTGGGCTTCAGTGGTCTTCACCTCCTCCATCGGTTAGTACCTTTAGATCAATAACCCTGGCTGTGGGCTTCAGTGGTCTTCACCTCCATCGGTTAGTACCTTTAGATCAATAACCCTGGCTGTGGGCTTCAGTGGTCTTCACCTCCATCAGTTAGTACCTTTAGATCAATAACCCTGGCTGTGGGCTTCAGTGGTCTTCACCTCCATCGGTTAGTACGTTTAGATCAATAACCCTGGCTGTGGGCTTCAGTGGTCTTCACCTCCATCGGTTAGTACCTTTAGATCAATAACCCTGGCTGTGGGCTTCAGTGGTCTTCACCTCCTCCATCGGTTAGTACCTTTAGATCAATAACCCTGGCTGTGGGCTTCAGTGGTCTTCACCTCCTCCATCGGTTAGTACCTTTAGATCAATAACCCTGGCTGTGGGCTTCAGTGGTCTTCACCTCTTCCATCGGTTAGTACCTTTAGATCAATAACCCTGGCTGTGGGCTTCAGTGGTCTTCACCTCCATCGGTTAGTACCTTTAGATCAATAACCCTGGCTGTGGGCTTCAGTGGTCTTCACCTCCATCGGTTAGTACCTTTAGATCAATAACCCTGGCTGTGGGCTTCAGTGGTCTTCACCTCCTCCATCGGTTAGTACCTTTAGATCAATAACCCTGGCTGTGGGCTTCAGTGGTTTTCACCTCCATCAGTTAGTTGCCTTTTCTTCACAATCTGTTTATTATGGTCAAATTCACAAAGGAACATGGACATAAAATGCAGGGTTGTAAACTTCATACTTTTAGAAGACAACTAAATGGTTATTGCATGTTAAAATGTTTATCAATGAAAAACAACATCACTGAAGTCTATTGGACCGTAACCTTTGGTTCCAGGAAACCCAGTAAATTGTTAATGGATTGTTCAAGATACTAGTGTGCTGGAGTTTCTTCTTTTTCAAGTAGCATTATTTAGGATTTGTCTCTCTGGTGACAAACACCTTTGAGCCCTTGTCAGATCATTTCCCCTCAGTTATTAATTGAACTTGAGGACATGGTATTAAACAATGTCCTCTCCACTCTCTCTGTCCCCAGGCTCAATGTTCCTGCCCCCTACCTCAGCGATGGGAGCAGGCCTGTACTCCATCGCTATATACGGAGGTCTGGTCCTCTTCAGCTTGTTCCTGCTTTACGACACCCAGAAGGTCATCAAGAGGGCAGAGACATACCCCATGTATGGGATGCAGAAATACGACCCCATCAACTCGTAAGTGACGTCAGCAGAGTCATCTTTCCTGCTATTTCTGATTTCTGTACCCTACTGTTCAAACAGATAGAAAGACAACTAGGGCGGCAGGTAACTTAGCGGTTAAGAGCGTTGTGCCAGTAACCGAAAGGTCGCTGGTTCTAATACCCGAGCCGACTAGGTGAAAAATCTGTCGATGTGCCCTTGAGCAAGGCACTTAACCCTAATTGCTCCTGTAAGTCGCTCTGGATAAGAGCGTCTGCTAAATGACCTATTTATAGTCCTTTCTGTATCTTACTATTCAAACAGATAGAAAGACAACTAGTCCTTTCTGTACCTTACTATTCAAACAGATAGAAAGACAACTAGTCCTTTCTGTACCTTACTATTCAAACATATAGAAAGACAACTAGTCCTTTCTGTTCCTTACTATTTAAACATATAGAAAGACAAGTCAATTTCTGTACTTTACTATTCAATCAGATAGATAGAAAGACAACTAGACCATTTATCCTGTTATTTCTAATTTCTTTATCCTGCTTTGATATACACTGCTCAAAAAAATAAAGGGAACACTAAAATAACACATCCTAGATCTGAAATACTTTTTTCTTTACATAGTTGAATGTGCTGACAACAAAATCACACAAAAATTATCAATGGAAATCAAATTTATCAACCCATGGAGGTCTGGATTTGGAGTCACCCTCAAAATTAAAGTGGAAAACCACAGTACAGGCTGATCCAACTTTGATGTAATGTCCTTAAAACAAGTCAAAATGAGGCTCAGTAGTGTGTGTGGCCTCCACGTGCCTGTATGACCTCCCTACAACGCCTGGGCATGCTCCTGATGAGGTGGCGGATGGTCTCCTGAGGGATCTCCTCCCAGACCTGGACTAAAGCATCCGCCAACTCCTGGACAGTCTGTGGTGCAACGAGATCTTGGCCAACAACCTCCTGTGATGCTCTGGTTGGTGGATGGAGCGAGACATGATGTCCCAGATGTGCTCAATTGGATTCAGGTCTGGGGAACGGGCGGGCCAGTCCATAGCATCAATGCCTTCCTCTTGCAGGAACTGCTGACACACTCCAGCCACATGAGGTCTAGCATTGTCTTGCATTAGGAGGAACCCAGGGCCAACCGCACCAGCATATGGTCTCACAAGGGGTCTGAGGATTTCATCTCGGTACCTAATGGCAGTCAGGCTACCTCTGGCGAGCACATGGAGGGCTGTGCGGCCCCCCAAAGAAATGCCACCCCACACCATGACTGACCCACCGCCAAACTGGTCCTCTGTAGCTCAGCTGGTAGAGCACGGCGCTTGTAACGCCAAGGTAGTGGGTTCGATCCCCGGGACCACCCATACACAAAAAAATGTATGCACCCATGACTGTAAGTCGCTTTGGATAAAAGCGTCTGCTAAATGGCATATTATTATATTATAAACTGGTCATGCTGGAGGATGTTGCAGGCAGCAGAACGTTCTCCACAGCATCTCCAGACTCTGTCACGTCTGTCACGTGCTCAGTGTGAACCTGCTTTCATCTGTGAAGAGCACAGGGCGCCAGTGGCGAATTTGCCAATCTTGGTGTTCTCTGGCAAATGCCAAACGTCCTGCACGGTGTTGGGCTGTAAGCACAACCCCCACCTGTGGACGTCGTGCCCTCATACCACCCTCATGGAGTCTGTTTCTGACCGTTTGAGCAGACACATGCACATTTGTGGCCTGCTGGAGGTCATTTTGCAGGGCTCTGGCAGTGCTCCTCCTGCTCCTCCTTGCACAAAAGTGGAGGTAGCAGTCCTGCTGCTGGGTTGTTGCCCTCCTACGGCCTCCTCCACGTCTCCTGATGTACTGGCCTGTCTCCTGGTAGCGCCTCCATGCTCTGGACACTACGCTGACAGACACAGCAAACCTTCTTGCCACAGCTCGCATTGATGTGCCATCCTGGATGAGCTGCACTACCTGAGCCACTTGTGTGGGTTGTAGACTCCATCTCATGCTACCACTAGAGTGAAAGCACTGCCAGCATTCAAAAGTGACCAAAACATCAGCCAGGAAGCATAGGAACTGAGAAGTGGTCTGTGGTCACCACCTGCAAAACCAGTCCTTTATTGGGGGTTTCTTGCTAATTGCCTATAATTTCCACCTGTTGTCTATTCCATTTGCACAACAGCATGTGAAATGTATTGTCAATCAGTGTTGCTTCCTAAGTGGACAGTTTGATTTCACAGAAGTGTGATTGACTTGGAGTTACATTGTGTTGTTTAAGTGTTCCCTTTATTTTTTTGAATACACTGAACAAAAATAGCAATAAAATGTTTCATGAGCTGAAATGTAAAATCTCCAAAATGTTCCATACGTACAATAAGCTTAGTACTCGAAGTTTGTGCACAAATTTGTTTACATCCCTGTTAGTGAGCCTTTCTCCATTGCCAATGTAATCCATCCACCTGACAGGTGTGGCATATCAAGAAGCTGATTAAACAGCATGATCATTACACAGGTGCACCTTGTGCTGGGGACAATAAAAGGCCACTCTGATATGTGCAGTTTTGTCACACAACACAATGCCACATATGTATCAAGTTTTGAGGGCGCGAGCAATTGGCATGCTGACTGCAGGAATGTACACCAGAGCTGTTGCCAGAGAATTTGTTGATTTCTCTAACAAAAGCTGCCCCCAAAGTCGTTTTAGAGAACTCCCAACCGCAGACCACGTGTAACCACTCCAGCCCAGGACCTCCACATCCGGCTTCTTCACCTGTGGGATGGTCTGAGACCAGTCACCCGGACAGCTGATGAAACTGTTAGTTTGCACAACCGAAGAATCTCTGCACAAACTGTCAGAAACCATCTCAGGGAAGCCCATCTGCATGCTGGTCGTCCTCACCAGGGTCTTGACCTGACTGCAGTTCGGCGTCGTAACTGACTTCAGTGGGCAAATGCTCACCTTAAATGGCCGCTGGAGAAATATGCTGTTCATGGATGAATCCCGGTTTCAACTGTACCAGGCAGATGGCAGACAGTGTGTATGGCGTCGTGTGGGCGAGCGTTTTGCTGATGTCAACGTTGTGAACAGAGTGCCCCATAGTGGCGGTGGGGTTATGGTATGGGCAGGCATAAGCTACAGACAACGAACACAATTGCATTTTATCGATGGCAATTTGAATGCACAGAGATGCCGTGATGAGATCCTGAGGCCCATTGTAGTGCCATTTATCCGCCGCCATCACCTCATGTTTCAGCATGATAATGCACGGACCCATGCCACAAGGATCTGTACACAATTCCTGGAAGCTGAAAATGTCCCAGTTCTTCCATGGCCTGCATAATCACCAGACATGTCACCCATTGAGAATGTTTGTGATGCTCTGGATCAATATGTTCCAGTTCCCGCCAGTATCCAGCAACTTCGCACAGCCATTGAAGAGGAGTGGGACAACATTCCACAGGCCACAATCAATAGCCTCATCAATTCTATGCGAAAGAGATGTGTCACGCTGTATGAGGCAAATGGTGGTCACACCAGATACTGACTGGTTTTCTGATTCCCACCACTACCTTTTTTTTAAGGTATCTGTGACCAACAGAGGCATATCTGTAATCCCAGTCATCTGAAATCCATATATTAGTGCCTAATTAATTTATTTCAATTGACTGATTTCCTTATGAACTGATTTCCTTATACAAACATTAACTCAGTAAAATCTTTGAAATTGTTGTATGTTGTGTTTACATTTTTGTTCAGTGTAGAATACCATCACGATACAGTGTAATTCTATCAATACCATCATGATGCAGTATAATACTATCAATACCATCATGATGCAGTATAATACTATCAATACCATCATGATGCAGTATAATACTATCAATACCATCACGATACAGTGTAATTCTATCAATACCATCATGATACAGTGTAATTCTATCAATACCATCATGATGCAGTATAATACTATCAATACCATCATGATGCAGTATAATACTATCAATACCATCATGATGCAGTATAATACTATCAATACCATCACGATACAGTGTAATTCTATCAATACCATCATGATACAGTGTAATTCTATCAATACCATCATGATGCAGTATAATACTATCAATACCATCATGATGCAGTATAATACTATCAATACCATCACGATACAGTGTAATTCTATCAATACCATCATGATACAGTGTAATTCTATCAATACCATCATGATGCAGTATAATACTATCAATACCATCATGATGCAGTATAATACTATCAATACCATCATGATGCAGTATAATACTATCAATACCATCATGATGCAGAATAATACTATCAATACCATCATGATGCAGTATAATACTATCAATACCATCATGATGCAGTATAATACTATCAATACCATCATGATGCAGTATAATACTATCAATACCATCATGATGCAGTATAATACTATCAATACCATCATGATGCAGTATAATACTATCAATACCATCATGATGCAGTATAATACTATCAATACCATCATGATGCAGTATAATACTATCAATACCATCATGATGCAGTATAATACTATCAATACCATCATGATGCAGTATAATACTATCAATACCATCATGATGCAGTATAATACTATCAATACCATCATGATGCAGTATAATACTATCAATACCATCATGATGCAGTATAATACTATCAATACCATCATGATGCAGTATAATACTATCAATACCATCATGATGCAGTATAATACTATCAATACCATCATGATGCAGTATAATACTATCAATACCATCATGATGCAGTATAATACTATCAATACCATCATGATGCAGAATAATACTATCAATACCATCATGATGCAGTATAATACTATCAATACCATCATGATGCAGTATAATACTATCAATACCATCATGATGCAGTATAATACTATCAATACCATCATGATGCAGTATAATACTATCAATACCATCATGATGCAGTATAATACTATCAATACCATCATGATGCAGTATAATACTATCAATACCATCATGATGCAGTATAATACTATCAATACCATCACGATACAGTGTAATTCTATCAATACCATCATGATACAGTATAATACTATCAATACCATCATGATGCAGTATAATACTATCAATACCATCATGATGCAGTATAATACTATCAATACCATCATGATGCAGTATAATACTATCAATACCATCATGATGCAGAATAATACTATCAATACCATCATGATGCAGTATAATACTATCAATACCATCATG
Source organism: Coregonus clupeaformis (assembly GCF_020615455.1). Taxonomy (NCBI): domain Eukaryota; kingdom Metazoa; phylum Chordata; class Actinopteri; order Salmoniformes; family Salmonidae; genus Coregonus; species Coregonus clupeaformis. The sequence continues at coordinate 88,927,342 of NC_059192.1, forward strand.
ATGCAGTATAATACTATCAATACCATCATGATGCAGTATAATACTATCAATACCATCATGATGCAGTATAATACTATCAATACCATCATGATGCAGTATAATACTATCAATACCATCATGATGCAGTATAATACTATCAATACCATCATGATGCAGTATAATACTATCAATACCATCATGATGCAGTATAATACTATCAATACCATCATGATGCAGTATAATACTATCAATACCATCATGATGCAGTATAATACTATCAATACCATCATGATGCAGTATAATACTATCAATACCATCATGATGCAGTATAATACTATCAATACCATCATGATGCAGTATAATACTATCAATACCATCATGATGCAGTATAATACTATCAATACCATCATGATGCAGTATAATACTATCAATACCATCATGATGCAGTATAATACTATCAATACCATCATGATGCAGTATAATACTATCAATACCATCATGATGCAGTATAATACTATCAATACCATCATGATGCAGTATAATACTATCAATACCATCATGATGCAGTATAATACTATCAATACCATCATGATGCAGTATAATACTATCAATACCATCATGATGCAGTATAATACTATCAATACCATCATGATGCAGTATAATACTATCAATACCATCATGATGCAGTATAATACTATCAATACCATCATGATGCAGTATAATACTATCAATACCATCATGATGCAGTATAATACTATCAATACCATCATGATGCAGTATAATACTATCAATACCATCATGATGCAGTATAATACTATCAATACCATCATGATGCAGTATAATACTATCAATACCATCATGATGCAGTATAATACTATCAATACCATCATGATGCAGTATAATACTATCAATACCATCATGATGCAGTATAATACTATCAATACCATCATGATGCAGTATAATACTATCAATACCATCATGATGCAGAATAATACTATCAATACCATCATGATGCAGTATAATACTATCAATACCATCATGATGCAGTATAATACTATCAATACCATCATGATGCAGTATAATACTATCAATACCATCATGATGCAGAATAATACTATCAATACCATCATGATGCAGTATAATACTATCAATACCATCATGATGCAGTATAATACTATCAATACCATCATGATGCAGTATAATACTATCAATACCATCATGATGCAGTATAATACTATCAATACCATCATGATGCAGTATAATACTATCAATACCATCATGATGCAGTATAATACTATCAATACCATCATGATGCAGTATAATACTATCAATACCATCATGATGCAGTATAATACTATCAATACCATCATGATGCAGTATAATACTATCAATACCATCATGATGCAGTATAATACTATCAATACCATCATGATGCAGTATAATACTATCAATACCATCATGATGCAGTATAATACTATCAATACCATCATGATGCAGTATAATACTATCAATACCATCATGATGCAGTATAATACTATCAATACCATCATGATGCAGTATAATACTATCAATACCATCATGATGCAGTATAATACTATCAATACCATCATGATGCAGTATAATACTATCAATACCATCATGATGCAGTATAATACTATCAATACCATCATGATGCAGTATAATACTATCAATACCATCATGATGCAGTATAATACTATCAATACCATCATGATGCAGTATAATACTATCAATACCATCATGATGCAGTATAATACTATCAATACCATCATGATGCAGTATAATACTATCAATACCATCATGATGCAGTATAATACTATCAATACCATCATGATGCAGTATAATACTATCAATACCATCATGATGCAGTATAATACTATCAATACCATCATGATGCAGTATAATACTATCAATACCATCATGATGCAGTATAATACTATCAATACCATCATGATGCAGTATAATACTATCAATACCATCATGATGCAGAATAATACTATCAATACCATCATGATGCAGTATAATACTATCAATACCATCATGATGCAGTATAATACTATCAATACCATCATGATGCAGTATAATACTATCAATACCATCATGATGCAGAATAATACTATCAATACCATCATGATGCAGTATAATACTATCAATACCATCATGATGCAGTATAATACTATCAATACCATCATGATGCAGTATAATACTATCAATACCATCATGATGCAGAATAATACTATCAATACCATCATGATGCAGTATAATACTATCAATACCATCATGATGCAGTATAATATTATCAATACCATCATGATGCAGTATAATACTGTCGTACTATACAGTAGAATACTGTCATACTATATACTATACAGTATAATACTGGCCTACTATACAGTAGAATACTGGCCTACTATATAGTAGAATACTGGCCTACTATACAGTATGATACTGGCCTACTATACAGTATAATACTGGCCTACTATACAGTATAATACTGGCCTACTATACAGTATAATACTAGCCTACTATACAGTATGATACTGGCCTACAATACAGTAGAATACTGGCCTACTATACAGTAGAATACTGGCCTATCATACAGTAGAATACTGGCCTACTATACAGTAGAATACTGGCCTACTATACAGTATGATAATGGCCTACTATACAGTAGAATACTGGCCTACTATACAGTAGAATACTGGCCTACTATACAGTTTGATTCTACAGCAGAATACTGGCCTACTATACAGTAGAATACTGGCCTACTATACAGTTTGATGCTACAGCAGAATACTGGCCTACTATACAGTAGAATACTGGCCTACTATACAGTATAATACTGGCCTACTATACAGTATAATACTGGCCTACTATACAGTATAATACTGGCCTACTATACAGTATAATACTGGCCTACTATACAGTAGAATACTGGCCTACTATACAGTATGAAACTGGCCTACTATACAGTAGAATACTGGCCTACTATACAGTAGAATACTGACCTATTATATAGTAGAATACTGGCCTATCATACAGTAGAATACTGGCCTACTATACAGTAGAATACTGGCCTACTATACAGTAGAATACTGGCCTACTATACAGTATGATCCTGGCCTACTATACAGTAGAATACTGGCCTACTATACAGTAGAATACTGGCCTATCATACAGTAGAATACTGGCCTACTATACAGTATGATCCTGGCCTACTATACAGTAGAATACTGGCCTACTATACAGTAGAATACTGGCCTATCATACAGTAGAATACTGGCCTACTATACAGTATGATACTGGCCTACTATACAGTATGATGCTGGCCTACTATACAGTAGAATACTGCTCTACTATACAGTATAATACTGGCCTATCATACAGTAGAATACTGGCCTACTATATAGTAGAATACTGGCCTACTATATAGTAGAATACTGGCCTACTATACAGTATAATACTGGCCTACTATACAGTAGAATACTGGCCTATCATACAGTAGAATACTGGCCTACTATACAGTAGAATACTAGCCTATCATACAGTAGAATACTGGCCTACTATACAGTATGATACTGGCCTACTATACAGTAGAATACTGGCCTACTATACAGTAGAATACTGGCATACTATACAGTATGATACTGGCCTACTATACAGTAGAATACTGGCCTACTATACAGTAGAATACTGGCCTACTATACAGTAGAATACTGGCCTATCATACAGTAGAATACTGGCCTATCATACAGTAGAATACTGGCCTACTATACAGTATGATACTGGCCTACTATACAGTATGATACTGGCCTACTATACAGTATAATACTGGCCTATCATACAGTAGAATACTGGCCTACTATATAGTAGAATACTGGCCTACTATATAGTAGAATAATGGCCTACTATATAGTAGAATAATGGCCTACTATACAGTAGAATACTAGCCTACTATACAGTAGAATACTGGCCTACTATACAGTATGATACTGGCCTACTATACAGTAGAATACTGGCCTATCATACAGTATGATACTGGCCTACTATACAGTAGAATACTGGCCTACTATACAGTAGAATACTGGCCTACTATACAGTATGATACTGGCCTACTATACAGTATGATACTGGCCTACTATACAGTAGAATACTGGCCTACTATACAGTAGAATACTGGCCTACTATACAGTAGAATACTGGCCTATCATACAGTAGAATACTGGCCTACTATACAGTATGATACTGTCATATCATACAGTATGATACTGGCCTATTATATAGTAGAATACTGGCCTACTATACAGTATGATACTGGCCTACTATACAGTAGAATACTGGCCTACTATACAGTATAATACTGGCCTACTATACAGTAGAATACTAGCCTACTATACAGTATGATACTGGCCTACTATACAGTAGAATACTGGCCTACTATACAGTAGAATACTGGCCTACTATACAGTATAATACTAGCCTACTATACAGTATGATACTGGCCTACTATACAGTAGAATACTGGCCTACTATACAGTAGAATACTGGCCTACTATACAGTAGAATAATGGCCTACTATACAGTATGATACTGGCCTACTATACAGTATGATACTGGCCTACTATACAGTATGATACTGGCCTACTATACAGTAGAATACTGGCCTATCATACAGTAGAATACTGTCCTACTATACAGTAGAATACTGGCCTACTATACAGTATGATACTGTCCTACTATACAGTAGAATAGTAGGCTACCTGGCCTGCGCACAAATGCAGGCCATTGAGAATGACAATAGTTCCTCAACGTAGCCTACTTGAAAAATATTTCGGTCTCTCTCCCTTTCAATTAACCACTCAGCATGAAAGGGGAAAAAAATGTCATGCTCTGATCTGGTGGAAACGTCATAACATAGGCCTACCTGATTACGTCTTATCCCTTGGCAAATAGTCTACAGCTGTGTCTGTCTGTCCGGAGCTCACTGCCGCAGGAAACAGAATCTTTTATACAATATTGCAAGTTTGCTAGCACGATCGGGCTAGACCAAGTTAATAGTTGATACAATGTTTTAAGTTCCTTGCAGACAGGCTATGCATAGCCAATGTTATTTATAGGATATTTATTTTATCATGATATTTTCTACCTGCAGGCTGCAATGTTTTTATGTGTTGATTTATGTAGGCTATTTTTACGTATTGGCAATGGCAATATAAGATACTTTTTAGATGTGTATCGTTTTCATTTAGGTAAAATGTTGATTAACCACATGACATTGATTTTGAAATATGAAGACTTTTTATTATAAATGAAATGAAACTGTTCCACGTAAATGTGCATATAAAAATCAGAACTGGCACGCAGAAATGGTACGATAACTTGGCACTCCAAATGGAAAAGCTTGCCAACCGCTAGTGTAGCCTATTACCAGCAACTTTAGGAGCATAACGGCAGAATCTGTGAAGGGCAGCGGGAGGAAGAGGGTCAGGAACAGGTTTTTTTTCTTCTGGTTAGGCTATATTGATCTCTGGCTCCCTCTTTAGTCATTTGTCTTCATTTTTAATCGCAGTAATTAAAGCATCAGACAAGCTCAGTAGCCAAACTATAGTTGATTGTATTCAAACAGAGGGTGTGTCTATATATGGAAAAATACACGTTTAAAAATATAGACCAGTCGATAGAATAGACGACTCTCGGTCGACCATGATTTTTTTTAGTCGGGGACAGCCCTAATGGTGTTATCCCGTCTTGCATTGCGTTATGAAACTGACGGTTGGTGCTTTGTGGTGTTATCCTGTCTTGTATTGCGTTTTGAAACTGACGGTTGGTGCTTTGTGGTGTTATCCTGTCTTGTATTGCGTTATGAAACTGACGGTTGGTGCTTGGTGGTGTTATCCTGTCTTGTAGGTGCATGGGGATCTACATGGACACTCTGAACATCTTCATGAGGATGGTGATGATTCTGTCTGGTGGCGGAAACAGAAAGAAATAAAGACTTTCCAGTCTGACTTTCCATCTTCAATCTTCCAGAGTTGAACAACAACGATCTATTCTACAATTAGCACCATACACCAGCTGTTAACTACTTTTAGTTTGAAAACGTATTGTCAACTGGCACAATAACATTTTTTGCTTTTGTGTGAAGAAGGGGATTGTAATTTCCTAGTGCATATTGCCACTCATACAAGTAAAGAAAGAAGAATACTTGCTCTGTTCTATGTTAAAGAAATGCTTTTGTCTTGATTCTGAGGGAGGCATATTTTGATTAAAGTCAGGATTGCTCATGGTGATATCAGTCAACATCACATATCTCCCCTCAGTCTTCTTCTGTAATTTAATCCTTATATTTTATATATATTTATTTACACTTGAGGTGGGTGTTCCCATTTCTGACAAGCAAAACAAAAGTTGGGCATACAACAGATATTTATGTCATGCCTCGACACATACAATACATGTGAATGTGTGGTTAACTCCTGGACAAACACTGAACTTGCATGCGTTGTATATGTTGAGCCTTGGAAGGGTGGGACTTTGGAGATTTGTTTCTGTAAGAATGAAAGTGATTGAAAGTGATCAATGCTGTTATGGTATAATTCAATAAAGTGAAAGCGAATGCAGTTGGTGTTGGTATGTTGTTGAGGTATTTAATGAAAACAAATGGACATTTGAAGCATATTGATCAGTTTTATTCACTGAACAATTTATGGATACTGTCAAGGCTCACCTGACTAATTTCAGTAACATCTTGGTCAGGAGAATCTCCAGTAAGTGTAACAGTACTAGGAAAATAATCAGAATCACCTTTATTCACCATTTACATGTACCAGGAGGAAAGCCTAACCCGTCTGGATAAAGATCACTGACAGGAGGAAAGCCTAACCCGTCTGGATAAAGATCACTGACGGGAGGAAAGCCTAACCCGTCTGGATAAAGATCACTGACGGGAGGAAAGCCTAACCCGTCTGGATAAAGATCACTGATAGGAGGAAAGACTGGTAACACTGGACTATGTTATAACAGCTGTCATAATATGGTAATAACACTGTCATGACCCATATATTTACACCTGTTGTGACATATATTGCGTTATGTTATGGCTGGTTATGACACCAACATAAGTGTAAAAATCCACATTTCATCAAATGCGTTATTTCCCTTTCAAGAAGTTTCCTTTCGTTTGAAAGTTTAAGTAATTTGTTTTGTTACTGTCCATATGTAGCTTATTTTTGCTAGCAGGTTCAGGAATGGCTGAAGAATTGCAACATTCACCTTGAGCTAACTCTGCAAATAGCACTGCTGGGTGATTTAAAAAGTCAGTCAATCGATCAATAATATATTACTCTTTGCCAAAAAAAATTATCTTTAATTTATAATATGTATAATCTATGAGAATAGAAAGGTTCAGAACTTTTGTGAAACATCACAGCACAGTTGAAAAATATATGGCAAATAGAAATCAAAACTGGATGGTGTTCAGAGATGGGTGGGAGGGGTTGAGTAGAGCTGAAGGATGGGACTAAAAACAAACAAAAGATAGATATTGTAAAATATACAGTGTCTGTAAAATTTCTATAGTATGTATAAGCTGGAAGTACAAGCTAAAGTGTTGACCATTAGTTTACTCAAATTAGGGGAGGGGTGGTAGGGTTAGGGGAAAATAATATATATTTACAAAACAAATATGGGGGATTGGAAATGCTGCAGACAATTACATTGATGGAAGCCACAATCTATCTACAATATTAAAGCTGATCTACCCCCTAAAAAAAAAGGCGTTTGTTGTAATGAATTCTTTACAGTCATGTTTTTCTTTCATCACATTTTAAGTAACTTGTAGAAAATACACTATATGAAACTGTCGTGAAGCATTGACCATCCTTTACTTGGACTAAGAAAATGCACTCCATGACACTGTCAATAGGCATTATAAACATTGTGTGTCACTTTACTTGGACTAAGAAAATACGCTTTATGACTGTCCAGAAGCATTATGACCATCATGATCATATAAGCCAGATAGGCCTATCACGTACAGTGGGGGAAAAAAAGTATTTAGTCAGCCACCAATTGTGCAAGTTCTCCCACTTAAAAAGATGAGAGGCCTGTAATTTTCATCATAGGTACACGTCAACTATGACAGACAAAATGAGATTTTTTTTTCTCCAGAAAATCACATTGTAGGATTTTTAATGAATTTATTTGCAAATTATGGTGGAAAATAAGTATTTGGTCAATAACAAAAGTTTCTCAATACTTTGTTATATGCCCTTTGTTGGCAATGACACAGGTCAAAGGTTTTCTGTAAGTCTTCACAAGGTTTTCACACACTGTTGCTGGTATTTTGGCCCATTCCTCCATGCAGATCTCCTCTAGAGCAGTGATGTTTTGGGGCTGTCGCAGGGCAACACGGACTTTCAACTCCCTCCAAAGATTTTCTATGGGGTTGAGATCTGGAGACTGGCTAGGCCACTCCAGGACCTTGAAATGCTTCTTACGAAGCCACTCCTTCGTTGCCCGGGCAGTGTGTTTGGGATCATTGTCATGCTGAAAGACCCAGCCACATTTCATCTTCAATGCCCTTGCTGATGGAAGGAGGTTTTCACTCAAAATCTCACGATACATGGCCCCATTCATTCTTTCCTTTACACGGATCAGTCGTCCTGGTCCCTTTGCAGAAAACCAGCCCCAAAGCATGATGTTTCCACCCCCATGCTTCACAGTAGGTATGGTGTTCTTTGGATGCAACTCAGCATTCTTTGTCCTCCAAACACGACGAGTTGAGTTTTTACCAAAAAGTTCTATTTTGGTTTCATCTGACCATATGACATTCTCCCAATCCTCTTCTGGATCATCCAAATGCACTCTAGCAAACTTCAGACGGGCCTGGACATGTACTGGCTTAAGCAGGGGGACACGTCTGGCACTGCAGGATTTGAGTCCCTGGCGGCGTAGTGTGTTACTGATGGTAGGCTTTGTTACTTTGGTCCCAGCTCTCTGCAGGTCATTCACTAGGTCCCCCCCGTGTGGTTCTGGGATTTTTGCTCACCGTTCTTGTGATCATTTTGACCCCACGGGGTGAGATCTTGCGTGGAGCCCCAGATCGAGGGAGATTATCAGTGGTCTTGTATGTCTTCCATTTCCTAATAATTGCTCCCACAGTTGATTTCTTCAAACCAAGCTGCTTACCTATTGCAGATTCAGTCTTCCCAGCCTGGTGCAGGTCTACAATTTTGTTTCTGGTGTCCTTTGACAGCTCTTTGGTCTTGGCCATAGTGGAGTTTGGAGTGTGACTGTTTGAGGTTGTGGACAGGTGTCTTTTATACTGATAACAAGTTCAAACAGGTGCCATTAATACAGGTAACGAGTGGAGGACAGAGGAGCCTCTTAAAGAAGAAGTTACAGGTCTGTGAGAGCCAGAAATCTTGCTTGTTTGTAGGTGACCAAATACTTATTTTCCACCATAATTTGCAAAAAAATTCATTAAAAATCCTACAATGTGATTTTCTGGAGAAAAAAATTCACCACACACCAGGCCGTGGACACCACACACCAAGCCATGGACACCAGACCGTGGACACCACACACCAGACCGTGGACACCACACACCAGGCCGTGGACACCACACACCAGGCCGTGGACACCATGGTCGGGGCCAGGTCGGGGCAAGCATCAGTCAAAACCACACTCAGCTTAGAGGAGGTGGTGCAACCCAAGGGGCTGGTTCCTCGCTGGCCTGTACCACGTTTCCTTGGCCTCCTATCTGAAAGGATTGGATAGGTGGAAGCACAGCCTTATCACTTATTACTATGGACTGCTGGAGGGCAACTGACTAATTAGTCATTGTATAGGTTTTGTAATGCACACACATTTTTGTGCACAAATGGGAGTTTATCAATTTCAGTGTCTGGATTTCAATAATACAATCAGATGGAAGGAAAAAGTAGGAAATACACTTCAATCAGAACATCACAACATCAGAACATCAGAAGGTGATGTCAATGCTGATCAGACATGTCACCATGTTTAGAGAGTAGATAATTGGGTGGGTTTGTTTGGAAGTCTCTGTCTGTATTGGATACATCTTGTTTCTGTCAACTTCAACTAACAACTTTAAAGCCTCCATTGACGTGCAGTGCTCTCTTCCTGGAAGTTCATTTGGTAACAGCGTATATAACGCTCTCATTCTCTAGTTGCCTCTGGGGCAGTTGAGATCTTTGTTTCTGTTTGCGTTCTAAATGGCACCCTATACCCTACATATAGTGCACTACTTCTGACAGAGCCCTATGGGTAACAGGGTACCATTTGGGACGTAGACTTGGTCTTCATTTATTACATTCGGCAACAAATCAGTTTGTCCCTCTAATCAATAGCAGGAAGTAGTGATGTACTGTATGCTGGTTCCCCAGGAATGACATCTTTTCATCTTTTCCACAACTTTCCTCTTCTCGCCGTCTGTCTGTGGCCCAGATTACTGGTGACATTTGTTTAGCTGAGTTTCCTTCTTCCTTCGTCTCTTACTTTTTCACTTGAGTTGTTGATTCTACTCAGTTTAACGAAGTGTGTCAGTCCTCAGCCCGCCTCACGGTTGATCCAGGTCACATTCCAAATGGCACCCTATTCCCTATGTAGTGCACTACCTTTGACTGGGACCAATAAGCAATAGGTTGCCATTTGGGATACACACCAGTCTGCTCATAGGGCCTACATACATACCAGCATATTGGAAAAAATATGGATTTAATTTGTCTGCCTCTGAAGTCCCACTCCTTCCTCCATACCTCCTAGTGCTCCATGTGCTCAGTTTAGAAGGCATTAGGTCACTAACCAGGCATTTCAGTAGAAGCAAATTTGAACAAACAAACAGCATGTCAAACGGCATGAGGTAACAAGCTCCATTCTAGTTCTGCTGTGTTTATTTAACCAGTCTGTTTGGTATAGGAGCAGAGCGCTAGGCTAGCTATACTGTAGTGACAGAGAGAAGGGTTAGGTAATAGATTATTGAACCAGTCTGTTTGGTATAGGAGCAGAGCGCTAGGCTAGCTATACTGTAGTGACAGAGAGAAGGGTTAGGTAATAGATTATTGAACCAGTCTATTTGGTATAGGAGCAGAGCGCTAGGCTAGCTATACTGTAGTGACAGAGAGAAGGGTTAGGTAATATATTATTTAACCAGTCTGTTTGGTATAGGAGCAGAGCGCTAGGCTAGCTATACTGTAGTGACAGAGAGAAGGGTTAGGTAATAGATTATTGAACCAGTCTGTTTGGTATAGGAGCAGAGCGCTAGGCTAGCTATACTGTAGTGACAGAGAGAAGGGTTAGGTAATAGATTATTGAACCAGTCTATTTGGTATAGGAGCAGAGCGCTAGGCTAGCTATACTGTAGTGACAGAGAGAAGGGTTAGGTAATATATTATTTAACCAGTCTGTTTGGTATAGGAGCAGAGCGCTAGGCTAGCTATACTGTAGTGACAGAGAGGAGGGTTAGGTAATATATTATTTAACCAGTCTGTTTGGTATAGGAGCAGAGCGCTAGGCTAGCTATACTGTAGTGACAGAGAGAAGGGTTAGGTAATAGATGATTGAACCAGTCTGTTTGGTATAGGAGCAGAGCGCTAGGCTAGCTATACTGTAGTGACAGAGAGGAGGTTTAGGAAATAGATTATTGAACCAGTCTGTTTGGTATAGGAGCAGAGCGCTAGGCTAGCTATACTGTAGTGACAGAGAGAAGGGTTAGGTAATATATAGTGATACCTTCAGGGTAACTGACCTCCCAAACCTGAGGGGGCAGCGAGAGGTTATCTATCAGAGTTCAGCACAGAATCGTTTCACTCAAATAGAGTTTCTTTATTTAAAAAAAAAAGTATAACTACCTTAGACAAACGTCAACAAATGTGGGAGGCTGTTGACCTGGCTGAAAAATAAGTAGTTGCTTTGGCCGGTGTACTTAGGGGTTGGGAGGAAATGTGCTTTTACGGCTTGATTTCTGCGAATGCTGTTCTAGCAAGTCTGCCTTAAATTTCACAATCAGCCAGACCAGGGCTGCTACTTCACAATCAGCCAGACCAAGGCTGTTACTTCACAATCAGCCAGACCAAGGCTGCTACTTCACAATCAGCCAGACCAAGACTGCTACTTCACAATCAGCCAGACCAAGGCTGCTACTTCACAATCAGCCAGACCAAGGCTGCTACTTCACAATCAGCCAGACCAAGGCTGTTACTTCACAATCAGCCAGACCAAGGCTGCTACTTCACAATCAGCCAGACCAAGACTGCTACTTCACAATCAGCCAGACCAAGGCTGCTACTTCACAATCAGCCAGACCAAGGCTGCTACTTCACAATCAGTCAGACCAAGGCTGCTACTTCACAATCATCCAGACCAAGGCTGCTACTTCACAATCAGCCAGACCAAGGCTGCTACTTCACAGTCAGCCAGACCAAGGTTTCTACTTCACAATCAGCCAGACCAAGGCTGCTACTTCACAATCAGCCAGACCAAGGCTGTTACTTCACAATCAGCCAGACCAAGGCTGCTACTTCACAATCAGCCAGACCAAGGCTGCTACTTCACAATCAGCCAGACCAAGGCTGCTACTTCACAATCAGCCAGACCAAGGCTGCTACTTCACAATCAGCCAGACCAAGGCTGCTACTTCACAATCAGCCAGACCAAGGCTGCTACTTCACAATCAGCCAGACCAAGGCTGCTACTTCACAGTCAGTCAGACCAAGGCTGCTACTTCACAATCAGCCAGACCAAGGCTGCTACTTCACAATCAGCCAGACCAAGGCTGCTACTTCACAATCAGCCAGACCAAGGCTGCTACTTCACAGTCAGTCAGACCAAGGCTGCTAACTCACAATTGAAACATACTCCTCACTTAACCCAAACCACTTAGACTCAACGTTTGTGGACTCAGGTATCGAGTCTAATATTCCTATTGTACAGGAAGTGAACAGGTGACTACAATGGAGCAAAGTGAGCAAAAATAAATACATCTCTGTTTTGTTGAGTGCTCCAATTCCTTTTTCCTGGAATGAGTCCTTTTGGTAGTTTTTCTTGGGAAGCCATTCTCATGATTGTTGTTGTTGTCGTTGTTGTTGTTGAGCAACTTCCTTTCCTTTGTTTGCTGAGGTGTGAAGTCCTGAACTCTAATATTACTACTTCACACTGATATATGTGACCACACTGCTGGTGGGTTTGAATAAATTAGACCTGCCGGGTTCCCACAAGATAACAGTTGCAATGAAGAGAGAGAGAGAGAGAGAGAGAGAGAGAGAGAGAGAGAGAGAGAGAGAGAGAGAGAGAGAGAGAGAGAGAGAGAGAGAGAGAGAGAGAGAGAGAGAGAGAGAGAGAGAGAGAGAGAGAGAGAGAGAGAGAGAGAGAGAGAGAGAGAGAGAGAGAGAGAGAGAGAGAGAGAGAGAGGAGAGAGAGAAGAGAGAGAGAGAGAGAGAGCAGAGTCCCTGAGCGGTTTACACTAGCATGCCAAACATTCCACCCACGCATTTTGTACCACCTTCTATTCACCTTGCCCTGTGCAGACGCCCAGCTGAGTCATGATAAGACTTAGATTTAGCCTTCCCTCATCGAAGTGCACAGGACAAATTACAGGCTGGCTTCAGACCCAGACCACCTGACTGACAGAGCAGGCCTCTTTCTGTCTTATCCTCTCCCCCTTTCTTTATTGTTTACTGACACACTGTCCTCTCTCTCTCTCTCTCTCTCTCTCTCTCTCTCTCTCTCTCTCTCTCTCTCTCTCTCTCTTTCTCTCTCTCTCTGTCTGTCTCTCTCTCTCTCTCTCTGTCTCTCTGTCTGTCTCTCTCTCTCTCTGTCTCTCTCTCTCTCTCTCTCTCTCTCTCTCTGTCTCTCTGTCTGTCTCTCTCTCTCGCTGTCTCTCTCTCTCTCTCTCTCTCTCTCTCTCTCTCTGTCTGTCTCTCGCTCTCTCTCTCTCTCTCTCTCTCTCTCTCTGTCTCTCTCTCTCTCTGTCTCTCTCTCTCTTTCTCTCTCTCCCTCTCTCTGAGGACGTGCTGAAAGCTTGTACCCAGGGTTTCCCAACACCATCCATCTGACCCACTCACATCAGTTTGGTTTCTATTCTTTACAACATACTGTAGAGGCATCTCCAATCCATATACACAATTGGATCTAGGATCAGCTCACCCTTTCCTGATTCTAAACATAACCATTATGAGGACAAATAAGAACTGTCCTTAGATCAGCCTTTAGTAGAGTCAACTTTATCCAGGACTTTACCATAATATGTGCACCAGCCGTATAATGACGTTATGGTGTCATTCTACAGAACAGCTAACTCTGAGGATGTGTCCCAAATAGCACGCTATCTTGTCAAAAGAAGTGCACTACATAGGAATTAGGGTGCCATTTGGGACGCATTTACGGACTGTTGATTGATGTTTACCTTTGACTTCGCCCTGGCCTAGCCGGAAAAACCCCAAGCCCATATGGGTGCAACATGAAATCAGGGCTTTTCCATCTTAAAGCGTGGACTTCCTCAACACATAAAGAGTTGATCAGCTAGCGCCGTGGTTGGGGAATGCAGTGAAGGATAGACACGCACACACACTCTGATCTAGTTGAGGTGTGTAATGGATTTGATCCTCCTCATAATTCCTGGGACAGTGGTGTATTCTCTGTCCGTACAAGCAGATGGGACCACAGCTGTTGGGCCGTAAATTTCCAGATGAATTCTCCAACCTCTAAGTTGAAGGCCGTGAATGTGGAATTCTGCCCGGATGACAGATGATTGTTCTTAAGGAGCGTGTGTGTCTGTGTGTACACAGCTCTGTGGACCTGCTGAGAGTGTGTGTGTGTGTGTGTGTTTAGGGCTGAATGGTGTGTGTGTGTGTGTGTGTGTGTGTTTAGGGGTGAATGGTGTGTGTGTGTTTGGGACAGGGATGAAGTGGATCAGCCTGCTCTCAGGGGTCCTCTCTCTGTTGTCAGGAAGGGTGTGATGATGTTCCAACAGTTGGAGGAGCTCCACGGTTACCTCTCCAACTGCACCCTCTTCCCTATAGTTCACTACTGTAAGCAGCCACGGTTACCTCTCCAACTGCACCCTCTTCCCTATAGTTCTCTCCTTGTCCGAGCCAGGCTCCTGACCCCAGGGCCATTCTATCTCCTGTTTCTGTAGCGTGAGGCAGCTTGATGTACATTTTAGTCATTTAGCAGACACTCTTATCCAGAGCGACTTACAGTTAGTGCATACGTTATTCTTTTTAATTTTCATACCCCATGGGAATCGAACCCACAACCCTGGCGTTGCAAACGCCATGCTCTACCAACTGAGCTACCTCCCTGTGTGATGATGTTCCAACAGTTGGAGGAGCTCCATGGTTACCTCTCCGACTGCACCCTCTTCCCTATAGTTCACTACTGTAAGCAGCCATGGTTACCTCTCCAACTGCACCCTCTTCCCTATAGTTCACTACTGTAAGCAGCCATGGTTACCTCTCCAACTGCACCCTCTTCCCTATAGTTCACTACTGTAAGCAGCCATGGTTACCTCTCCAACTGCACCCTCTTCCCTATAGTTCACTACTGTAAGCAGCCATGGTTACCTCTCCAACTGCACCCTCTTCCCTATAGTTCACTACTGTAAGCAGTCATGGTTACCTCTCCAACTGCACCCTCTTCCCTATAGTTCACTACTGTAAGCAGCCATGGTTACCTCTCCAACTGCACCCTCTTCCCTATAGTTCACTACTGTAAGCAGCCATGGTTACCTCTCCAACTGCACCCTCTTCCCTATAGTTCACTACTGTAAGCAGCCATGGTTACCTCTCCAACTGCACCCTCTTCCCTATAGTTCACTACTGTAAGCAGCCATGGTTACCTCTCCAACTGCACCCTCTTCCCTATAGTTCACTACTGTAAGCAGCCATGGTTACCTCTCCAACTGCACCCTTGTCCGAGCCAGGCTCCTGACCCAAGGGCCATTCTATCTCCTGTTTCTGTAGCGTGAGGCAGCTTGATGTACATGTACCCCCCCGGACAGGACGCTAGAGCTCATAGATGGGTCGGTTGTTAAGCAACAAAATCGTTGCGTGCGTAACTATGGGGAAAACAGATGTGGTTGGCTTAGACTGTTGACAACATGTACACTATGTTTAGTCTCCAAATGTTTATTGAAAACATAAAGTACGTTTGCACAACGAGCACTTGCTGTCTCTCAAATACATCGTTACAGTTGTTGGTTGGCTGGCTAGCGACATTTTTTGCCATATAAGCGTTGACATGAAATCAGTCAAAACACCTGAAAGACAAGATAGAACAAGATAACAGTAGCTGCAACGAGTCAAAGCTAACCTGTCTGTTTGGGCTCTGGTCAAATGAAGTGCTCTATACAGGGAATAGGGGGGCTATTTGTTGCGCAACCCATTGGTAGTGGATCAGTAACACAGTGCGTGCACTGTGCTGTAATAGCATGATTATTAGCTGACACACACCTGCAACGTGATATGTTGTAAACAAAGCATTGTCTTGTAAGACCAATAGAATACAATACAATACAATATAAACTATTCTGTAATACATAGTAATAACCCAGTGCAGTGGATGAGTGTTCTATAGTGTTCAACTCTATACTCCTCCTCCTCCTCCTCCTCATCCTCCTCCTCCTCCTCCACCACCAATAAATAAAGGGTTTACAGCATGTCAATAACCCCACTCATCCTTCTTCCATCTCTCTCTCTCTCTCTCGTTCTCATCCTCTCTCTTCCTTAATCCCCCCCCCCTTTTCTCTCTCTCTCACGGCCGTGGTTTACTGCTGATGCGGGGGTGCACTCAGGCCTTGATGGGGAGGCTAGCTAGTAGCTAGGCTAACGGTAGCATGGGGGACAGTAAAGGCTAGGCTAACGGTAGCATGGGGGACAGTAAAGGCTAGGCTAACGGTAGCATGGGGGACAGTAAAGGCTAGGCTAACGGTAGCATGGGGGACAGTAAAGGCTAGGCTAACGGTAGCATGGGGGACAGTAAAGGCTAGGCTAACGGTAGCATGGGGGACAGTAAAGGCTAACGGTAGCATGGGGGACAGTAAAGTGAGGATGTTTTTACGATGATGTGAATGATGTTAGCTAGGAGAGTGAAAGGGAGAGAGAACAGCTTGTGTGTCCGTGTACAGCACTACAGTACATTCAGGCTGGGTGCAGATACATTGGAATATAGAGTCAAATCATTCTGGTGCAATTATATTATATTGTGAGATTGACTCTGGTTAGCGGCTGTGGAAGATGTAACTCAAAACATATGACATTGCATTCAAAATTCACAAACTGTAAAAAATAAATAATAATACTTTCATAAAAATTACTTTCATTCTTGTCGGCAGAGATGTACCCCACCCACAGTGACACACACACGTTTTACATTTTATTAATTTAGCAGACACTCTTATCCAGAGCAACGTACAGTTAGTCCATTCATCATAAGGTAGCTAGGTGAGACCACCACATATCACAGTACATGTTTCCTGAAGTGTTGCACTGAGAGAAGGATCAGACAGGATCCAGGCTCTGTCGTAGCCGGCCGCGACCGGGAGACCCATGGGGCGGTGCACAATTGGCCCAGCGTCGTCCAGGGTAGGGGAGGGAATGGTCGGCAGGGATGTAGCTCAGTTGGTAGAGCATGGCGTTTGCAACGCCAGGGTTGTGGGTTCGTTTCCCACGGGGGGCCAGTATGAAAAAAAAATACAATAAAATAATAATGTATGCACTCACTAACTGTAAGTCGCTCTGGAAAAGAGCGTCTGCTAAATGACTAAAATGTAAATGTAAACAGTACTGAGAAACATGCAGAGGATTCGTGCCAGCTGAAATTGCTGCAGTACCTCAAACACACCAGAAGATGGCAGTCAAAGACAGCTCTACTGGCCAGTCCGCTTCAGTCCGAGTTGAGGGAGAATGACGGTTTGCATTTACCCAACCACAGAGAGATATGGGCAGATTAGTTCCCACTTGGCTGATAATCACCCTTATCGTGCAGAGAAAAGAACAACAATACTAATAGTTTAATGATAGCGGTGGAAGTTATTTAGGAAAGAATGTGCTACGCTTCAGAACTAATGTGATAACACAACTCTGTGTGATGAATGGGTAGGGAAATGTATTGCTCTGCAAGAATGGGGGGGGATCAAGGGCGTTATTTAAAAACATTTATCCAGCAACTAACTTTCTCCTCTAGTTAGTTTGACTTAGATTGACTTCCAAAAGGATAAAAGAAAAGTGTTTCAGCTCGTTTTACTTCAGCCAGTGAAGTCCATTTTTGGCTTGTAAGTGAGGTTGGCACAAGGGAATGGGGGTTCACCATGCTAAAGATACTAGATTACTACTTGTTGCACCCCCCCAGCAATGTTCCCTCTAAACTTTGCGCGTGCGTGTGCGCGCAGTTGCTCCGAGACTGCAGAGCAGAAGAGATATCAGCCCAAAGAGAGACGCACGAGATTGAACTTCACTCAACTTTCTAGAGCAGTGGTCACCAACCGGTCGATCGCGATCGATTGGTCGATCTCCAAGGCATTCCTAGTAGATCACCAAACAGTAAAAAACCAAACGATAAAGCCTTGTGTTCCTTTTTTTTTTTTTTTATTCTTCTCGGGCTGTTGGCGGTAGGTGCACGCGATGCAGCTGCCCTGCGCACCGGTAGTGGAACTTTGTTGCCATTTTGAACTATTTCATGTCTGAAGGTACTATGGGTTTACCGCTGGCCAATAGGATGGCTCAGATTACCGTGTCTGCAGTAACGTTGCAGGCATAAAAGAAAGCTACAGCAAAATTGATACTGTGAGATTTCAAAATGTTTAAAACCATGAGTTTGACAGCAAATCTACTTGTCTTGCAGGCAGGTTTATCAGTTTTGAGTACTGACATCCATGTTTTGGCCCTGGAGCGAAAGCGTGACGTGAGAATGACAGTCTAGGGGCGGCTGGTAGTTTAGTGGTTAAGGGCGTTGGGCCAGTCACCGAAAGGTCGCTGGTTCTAATCCCCGAGCCGACTAGGTGAAAAATCTATCGATGTGCCCTTGAGCAAGGCACTCAACCCTAATTGATCCTGTAAGTCGCTCTGGATAAGAGCGTCTGCTAAATGACTAAAATGTAATGAGTAGAGAGAGACTGTCAACGAATACAGCAAAGGGCTGAGTTCATGTTTAAATTCTTACTCAGCGCTGTCAACATTTTTATAAGCCATAAAATGTGCGTTCTTCTATTTCCACTCAGCGCTACAACAAGCACTGCAGCAGTAATGAATGAGTATGGACGTGTATATATATATGCTTGCGTTGTTGTTATTATTAGCGGCTTGGGTCTTTTTTAATATCGAGGAATATTTCACTTTCTCTGTTCATAGGAGTAACAACATGAATGTGTGCATCAGGCAGAAATAATGCGGTGCGAGTCGAGTTTTTCGCCATCACTTTTTGGTCAGTGTCAGTGAATGAAAGGTGGAGTGGAGTGATGTTGAGAGGCAGACCCTCAGCCTGCTGCTCTCTCTGTCCGCTGAGACTGACCATCAGATGCAGGCACCATCAGCCCAGTACAATACAAATAAAAAGCGAATTATTTAAATGTATGCTCACTCAGCTGTGCCTCACAATCTATTACTGGTGTGATCATATAGTCTACCTCAAGTTTTGAAATATAATTTTTAAAAAATGTCCCCAACAGCAATGCATTGGCAGGGCAATTCAAGCAAAGCCAATATGCGGTGTTAATGTATTGGGCCTATAGCCTACTGCACAAACCTCATTGCTACAGTACTGTTTTTAATTGGTTAATGTTGCATAGGCTTTACGTTTTTCATGTCATGTAAAGAAAATCTAAGCGGTAGATCTCGGCTTGCGTTTTGACTCAGGAAGTGATCTGGACTCAGAAAAGGTTGGTGACCACCTGTTCTCTCTGTTAACACTATCCATGTTTCTCTTTACTGTGGCAATTGTGATCAAATCAACGCGATATTAGCCCACTTTCAATGCAACATACCGAAACAAAACTAACTATGGAAGAGATTTTTGTTGTAGGCGGAACGCATCGGAGTAGGATTCTATTGCATTGACACTCACTACTCAGCCCCTACTGCACACAGACTGGTGAGGCATAACCAATCAGAGCTGCAGTAGGCCTATTTAAGCAATAAGGTCTGAGGGGGTGTGGTATATGGCCAATATACCACAGCTAAGGGCTGTTCTTAAGCACGACGCAACACGGAGTGCCTGGATACAGCCCTTAGCCGTGGTATATTGGCCATATAAAAATACACAGTCCAATACACCACGGCTGTCAGCCATTCAGCATTCAGGGCTCAAACCACCCAGTTTATAAATGCAAATAGACCATTGCCATGGATCTGTGCCATTTACTTTGAACTGGACTGTGTTTATAGCATGATCGGTCGTGAGTAGATGCGTTTTTTATTTTTTTCAGATCAAAGCGAGAGCTGCATGTAGCGACGTGTTCACATTTTGTTCATATCCTTTGCTAGGTAGTGAGTTATTAGCCCAGTTATAGATCATTTGTAGTCAGCAATAGGGGAGTGATTGCTTCCTACAAGAGTACAAAACGTGTGCATTTCTAGACATCTTTGAAAAGCGAGTCAGGTGAAGAGCTTTATTATGTCTTTAATGGGCAGTGCTGTATTTTGAGACAGGCTTGAATAAGCTAAGTAGCCAATAGGCAGAGGGTAGCATAATTTGTCTGATTCTCTGTAATAATGGTATGGGAATAATAATGTATTTTATTTTGTAAAGTCGTTTCTTTCATCAAACAACACAAGCAACATTTTCAGTCACCTCCTTGTCTGAAGGACAAGTGGATAAACAGGTTAATGTCAAGCCCTGCGTGTTTTTTTCAAAAGTCTACATTGAACACCACACATTGGCTGCTACTGTAGGCTGAATGATAGCACAGCTATTTCCATGTTAAAATGTTATGGGATGCATTTTTCTCCATTGTTTTTGATGGTAGGCCACTCTGGTAGGCCTACATTATGATCAAATAGCCACAGTAGCCTACTTGACCACTGTTATAACTGTAACTTAAAGCGGGTACAGCCTCAGTGTTCACAATAAACGCGCGCTGGAAGTTGCACAGAATTTTCACAACGTTCAAGTTTGCACTCAGCAGACCTGAAATTTGCTCAGTGGGAAGATGCCATATAACCAAACGAGTTAACATGTTTTAAAACCACCAGATACCAGGTACCCACTGGGAACAAACGTCTCTCCAACGGCTAGTTTTGATTTACGTTTAGTTGAGTTGTCAACTAACATGGATTCAATGTGAAATCAACAAAGACGTCACCATGTGGTTGGGTTTAGGTTACAAGTAGGGTAAAAATAAGACAGAATGCTTTATGTTGAGGACTTTTAGCAAATCCAATCCAATTTCCACGTTGATTCAGCGTTATCACATTGTTTTGGGGGGTTGAAATGACGTGGAAACAACATTGATGCAACCCGTTTTTTCCCAGTGGGTACCCCCTTTTTCTGACAACCCATTTAAATGATCATTGTCTCCAGCGTATTATGTAAAGGGGTAACTCCTACCTCTCCCAGTCTTCTGACCCCATGACTATGTCTACACATCAAACGTTGACTTTTACCCTCAATGAACTGTCCTTTGACAAGCAAATCTACTTGTCTTGCAGGCAGGTTTATCAGTTTTGAGTACTGACATCCATGTTTTGGCCCCGGAGCGAAGGCGTGACGTGAGAATGACAGTCTAGACTCTGCAGCTGTCTCAGGGTAAAGAGTTCCAAAAAGTTCACTCAAATATGTCTGCCCCTCCTCTGGAGAAAACAAGCCATTGATGTCAATCCAAGCGTAAAGGCTGCATATCAGATTATTCTTAAGTCATAGCTAGCGGGCCTGCGGCTTATCGTTTGTATGCAAGTTATCACATCCCTGATTGAAGTTTTTTCATGCCTATAAAACCACTGAATCCGTTGTAAGGTGTAATATTAACCTCCAATCAAGACCTACATTGCAAATCTTGCTCAAAGCAGGTTGACTGCATTGCATTCTCTATGCAGATTAAACATTTTGAATAGGAAACTTTAGGCGTGATAAGTGATGCTGATAAGACGGAGATGAAAAGGTATTAACACTACAGTGTGTGGGCTGAGTGAATGTACATTCTCCAAGTAGTGTCTTGACAGGTAGGCTTAATCAATGGTGATGGAGGTATGCGATGCACCCCCATAAGATTAGCAATGAGGCTGGTACAGGGTAGATATTAATTCATTATTCAACTCCTGTATGTCTCTATTTGTCTCAATTTTCTAATGTTGGCTAAAGTGTGGGAAAGGTGTAGGGAGTCTTCCCATTGCTAGTCAATCAAATGTATTTATCAATCAAATGTATTTATAAAGCCCTTTTTACATCAGCAGATGTCACAAAGTGCTATACAGAAAACCCAGCCTAAAACCCCAAACAGCAAGCAGTGCAGATGTAGAAGCACGGTGGCTAGGAAAAACTCCCTAGAAAGGCAGAAACCTAGGAAGAAACCTAGAGAGGAACCAGGCTCTGAGGGGTGGCCAGTCCCCTTCTGGCTGTGCCGGGTGGAGATTATAACAGTACATGGCCATTAAGGCCAGATTTTTCTCCAAGATGTTCAAACGTTCATAAATGACCAGGGAGTCTTCCCATTGCTAGTGTAGGGAGTCTTCCCATCACCTAGAAGCATATTATAGTAACTAAAAGTGTCAATATCACCCCGACTTTCAGTGTTTATTCTTCCACATGCTTTCTTTGCATGACCAGCAAAAAACTAATAGAAAGCCTGAATCGCTCTGAAATACCAGGAATAATGTCTGTTCTGAGGCCTGGCCTGTTCCTCTCTCTGTAGGAAATACCAGGACTAATGTCTGTTCTGAGGCCTGTTCGCTCCTATTATGTCTAATTGAAGCAGAAGTGTCATTAGCTAATCAAGGGGTTATTTTCTTCTCCCCTTTCAAAACATCCAGCGGCCTAGCAGACTCTCTTCAAAGAGCCCCATTTAACTTCAGTGAGGGCAAACAGCGGCTTGCAAAAATGACAGTCTCCAAAGTTTAAAGCAACATCGTTTATCAATCTGCCAGGACCCGCAGGTGTGACCTCGTTCCCACACTCTAATTGACAGCCCTGGACCCCGTGGAAGAGTGTGTGTGTGTGGGGGGGAGGGGGGGGGGATCTGTGTGTGTGTGTGTGTGTGAGTGAGTGTGTGAAAGAGAGAGAGAGTGTGTGCCAATTGACCACCCCCAACCACTCATCAACTCTCCATTGTGCGTGTTTGTGGAGTGTGTGTGAGAGTGTGTGTGTCAATCATAAACCCCGTGCCCCTTCATGGCAAGGTGTTGGGAACACAATGTAAATGTCACCGCTATGGGATTCTGGGAATGTGGGCATACATGGCAGAGTACAATGGAAAGAGAACTATGTGGTGGAGGGTGAGAGAAGGGGGCAGAGAGAGCGAGAGAAACAGAGGGAATGAAGGAGAGAGAGAGAGAGAGAGGTTGAAAGGGATAAAGATGGAGAGAGAGAGAAGAGAGAGCATAAGAGAGAGAGAGAGCGAGAGAGAGCGTGAGAGAGAGAGAGAGAGAGAGGGGGGGGGGAGGATGTTGTACAAACAGTGTTGAATTAGAGCTTAAATTCTGGAATGGGCTAGTTGCCAAGGTGACCTGCCATGGCACAGACGAAAGCGAGAGGGTCTTCTATGTGTGTGTGTGTGCATGTGAAAGAGAGAGAGAGTGTGTGCCAATTGACCACCCCCAACAGCTCATCCACTCTCCATTGTGTGTGTTTGACTGTGTGTGTGTCAAAGTTCAAGGATGACGCCCTGTTACAGGTGTAATGAACACCAAGGCCAAACATCCCTCTGGTCCTGTTGACATTTTGATAAGAGGACAGGAAGTGAGGAAGGGATTGCTATACAAAGAGAGTCTGTGCCACAACATTTGTTCACTGTTACAATATTGGATGTACTGCACCACACTACTCCGCCCAGTCAATCACAAAACTATTTGATAACCGGAAAACCAATATCCCTTATATTAATCCTATCTGTATGGAAATACGGTGAGACCATGTCAATACCTTGGTCTCAATATGGTGAGACCATGTCAATACCTTGGTCTCAATATGGTGAGACCATGTCAATACCTCGGTCTCAATATGGTGAGACCATGTCAATACCTTGGTCTCAATATGGTGAGACCATGTCAATACCTTGGTCTCAATATGGTGAGACCATGTCAATACCTTGGTCTCAATATGGTGAGACCATGTCAATACCTTGGTCTCAATATGGTGAGACCATGTCAATACCTTGGTCTCAATATGGTGAGACCATGTCAATACCTTGGTCTCAAATGGTGAGACCATGTCAATACCTTGGTCTCAATATGGTGAGATCATGTCAATACCTTGGTCTCAATATGGTGAGACCATGTCAATACCTTGGTCTCAATATGGTGAGACCATGTCAATACCTTGGTCTCAATATGGTGAGACCATGTCAATACCTTGGTCTCAATATGGTGAGACCATGTCAATACCTTGGTCTCAATATGGTAAGACCATGTCAATACCTTAGTCTCAATATAGTGAGACCATGTTAATACCTTGGTCTCTGTTTACATACCTTGTGAGTGGCTGTACACATTAACTACTCTGTTAAACACACTTTCCCGGCAAACGCTATGTCAATCAATAGTGGCAGTGTGTGTGTGTGTGTGGTCAGTATATACCGTGTGAGACAGCAGCACTGTCATTGACCCTCCACCTGCTCTGCTGTTTCCGTCCATCACCTTGACCCCAATGGGTGGTGTTCACATGACCTCATTAATCACACCTAAACACACACACACACGTCTTTACCCAAGGATTGCAGGGCTGCAAACCTTGCCAGATGAAACAACGTAAATGGAACCAACCCTCCCATCCTGCTTGATGCCTCCTCAACATTAACTCCCCCTTACTCCCCCATTAACTCACCCTTGAATAATGGCGCCAGAGGGGATGGCTGCCGTTTTACGGGCTCCTAACCAACAGGATATTTTGTAAGGTTTTTTTTTCATTGTTTGTAACTTCTGGACATCAAAACAGCAATTACTCACCTCGAACTGGATGAAGATTTTTTCTTTAATGAGTCCGATGCGAAGGATATACTGCTTCCCGGAGACCAGGCCCAATCCCCATCATTCGCGTGAAGAAAAGACGGAGATACAGGGGTTGAAGGTCGGGGTGCCTTGTGAGGATTCGTAGGCGAGTGAGTAAATCGCCACTACCATCGGTTCTATTGGCCCACTGGAAAACTAACTGGATGATCTACGGTCGAGACTATCCTACCAACGGGACATTAAAAACTGTAATATCTTAAATCTTATGTTTCACCGAGTCGTGGCTTAACGACGACACGGATAATACAGAGCTGGCTGGGTTTTCTGTGTATAGGCAGGACGGAGCAGCTACGTCTGGTAAGACGAGGGGCGGGGGTCTATTTGTCAATAACAGCTGGTGCGCGATGTCTAATATTAAGGAAGTCTCTAGGTTTTGCTCGCCTGAGGTAGAGTACTTCATGATAAGCTGTAGACCAGGACTGCCCAACCCTGTTCCTGGAGAGCTACCCTCCTGTAGGGTTTCACTCCAACCCCAGGTGTTACTAACCTGATTCATCTTAGCAACCTGCTAATTATTAGAATCAGGTGTGCTAGATTAGGGTTGGAGCAAAAACCTACAGGACGGTAGCTCTCCAGGAACAGGATTGGGCAGTCCTGCGGTAGACCGCACTATCTACCAAGAGAGTTCTCATCTATATTATTCGTGGGCCGTCTATTTACCACCATAAACCAATGCTGGCACTAAGACAGCACTCAACAGGCTGTATAAGACCATAAGCAAACAAGAAAATGCTAATCCAGAAGAGGCGTTCCTAGTGGCCGGAGACTTTAATGCAGGCAATCGTAAATCCGTTTGACCTCATTTCTACCAGCATGTCACATGTGCAACCAGAGGGAAAAACTCCAGTCCACCTTTACTCCACACACAGAGATGCATAGAAAGCTCTCCCTCGCCCTCCATTTGGCAAATCTGACCATAATTCTATCCTCCTGATTCGTGCTTACAAGCAAAAACTAAAGCAGGAAGTACCAGTGACTCACTCAATACGGAAGTGGTCAGATGATGCGGATGCTACGCTACAGGACTGTTTTGCTAGCACAGACTGGAATATATTCCACGATTCATCCAATGGCATTGATGAGTATACCACCTCAGTCACTGGCTTCATCAATAAGTGCAACGACGACGTCTTCCCCACAGTAACCGTACGTACATATCCCAACCAGAACATCGAGCTAAAGGCTAGAGCTGCCGCTTTCAAGGAGCGGGACACTAATCCGTACGCTTATAAGAAATCCCGCTATGCCCTCAGACGAACCATCAAACAAGCAAAGCGTCAATAAAGGACTAAGATTGAATCTTACTACACCGGCTCTGATGCTCGTCGGATGTGGCAGGACTTGCAAACTATTATGGACTACAAAGGCAATCCCAGCCGCGAGCTGCCCAGTGACACAAGCCTACCAGATGAGCTAAATGCCTTTAATGCTCGCTTCGAGGCAAGCGACACTGAAGCATGCATGAGAGCACCAGCTGTTCCGGACGACTGTGTGATCACGCTTTCCATAGCCGATGTGAGCAAGACCTTTAAACAAGTCAACATTCACAAGGCCGTACTCAGAGCACGGGCAGACCAACTGGCAAGTGTCTTCACTGACATTTTCAACCTCTCGCTGACCGTGTCTGTAATACCTACATGTTTCAAGCAGACCACCATAGTCCCTGTGCCCAAGAATGCGAAGATAACCTGCCTAAATGACTACCGCCCCGTAGCACTCACGTCTGTAGCCATGAAGTGCTTTGAAAGGCTGTTCATGGCGCACATCAACACCATCATCCCGGAAACCCTAGACCCCCTCCAATTCGCACACCGCCCCAACAGATCCACAGATGACGCTACCCAATCGCACTCCACACTGCCCTTTCCCACCTGGACAAAAGGAACACCTATGTGAGAATGCTGTTCATTGACTACAGCTCAGTGTTCAACACCATAGTGCCCACAATGCTCATCACTAAAGGACCCTGGGACTCTCTGCAACTGGATCCTGGACTTCCTGATGGGCCGCACCAGGTGGTAAGGGTAGGCAACAACACATCTGCCACGCTGATCCTCAACACGGGGGCCCCTCACGGGTGCGTGCTTAGTCCCTTCCTGTACTCCCTGTTCACCCACGACTGCGTGGCCAAGTACGACTCCAACACCATCATTAAGTTTGCTGACGAAACAACAGTGGTAGGCCTGATCACCGACAACGAGGAGACAGCCTATAGGGAAGAGGTCAGAGACCTGGCAGTGTGTTGCCAGGACAACAACCTCTCCCTCAATGTGAGCAAGACAAAGGAGATGATCGTGGACTACAGGAAAAGGAGGGCCGAACAGGCCCCCATTAACATCGACGGGGCTGTAGAGGAACGGGTCGAGAGTTTCAAGTTCCTTGGTGTCCACATCACTGACAAACTATCATGATCTAAACACACCAAGACAGTCGTGAAGAGGGCACTACAACACCTTTTCCCCCTCAGGAGACTGAAAAGATTTTGCATGGGTCCCCAGATCCTCAAAAAGTTATACAGCTGCACCATCGAGAGCATCCTGACAGGTTGCATCACTGCCTGGTATGGCAACTGCTCAGCATCCGACTGGGAGAGGGTAGTGCGTACAGCCCAGTACATCACTGGGGCCAAGCTTCCTGCCATCCAGGACCTCTATACCAGGCGGTGTCAGAGGAAGGCCCAAAAAATTGTCAAAGACTCCAGTCACCCAAGTCATAGACTGTCCTCTCTGCTACCGCACGGCAAGCGGTACCGGAGCACCAATTCTAGGTCCAAAAGGCTCCTTAACAGCTTCTACACCCAAGCCATAAGACAGCTGAACAATTAATCAAATGGCCACCCGGACTATTTACATTGACCCCGCGCACATTGACGACTTTCCGGTACCTGTACCTCCTGTATATAGCCTCGTTATTGTTACGTAATCTTATTGTGTTACTTTTTATTACATTTTTTATCTTTATGTTATTTAGCAAATATTTTCTTTACTCTATATCTTTAACTGCATTGTTGGTTAAGGGCTTGTAAGTAAGCATTCTCACGGTAAGGTCTACACCTGTTGTATTCGGCGCATGTGACAAATAAAATTCGATTTTGATTTAATTTGATTTACTCCCCTTTACTCCACCATTAACTGCCCCCCCGCTTACTCACCCGTTAACTCCCCTTACTCCCCGTTAACTCCCCCTTACTCCCATTAACTCCCCCTTACTCCCCCATTAACTCCTCCCCCTTACTCCCCTCCCCCTTACTCCCCTACTCACCGTTAATTCCCCTTACTCGTTAACCCCCTCCCCTTACTCCCCCCATTAACTCCCCCTCCCCCTTACTCCCCCATTAACTCCCCCTCCCCTTACTCCTCCATTAACTCCCCCTCCCCCTTACTCCCTATGAAAAGCCCCTCTCATCGTCTACTACATACACAAACTTCCAGGAATGAAAAACCTGATGCAATAAAGGCACCATTTTTCATAATTTTCACTTGATCTCCACATCAGACAGGTTCTAGCGAAGACACACAGAACACAAGTAGCTCCGCTGAATCACACTGAATTAACCCTCTGGTCTCCTGCTCAGTGGACGAGCTCGCTAGGTGGAGGAGAGGCTGAATTAACCCTCTGGTCTCCTGCTCAGTGGACGAGCTCGCTAGGTGGAGGAGAGGAGAGGAGAGGAGAGGAGAGGAGAGGAGAGGAGACGAGACGAGCGAGCGAGACGAGCGAGGGAGGAGGAGAGGAGAGGAGAGGAGAGGAGAGGAGAGGAGAGGAGAGGAGAGGAGAGGAGAGGAGAGGAGAGGAGAGGAGAGGAGAGGAGAGGAGAGAGAGAGCCTTGCCAGAACCTGGGGTAGTATTAAAGGGGTCTGCTAACCCACACACATAAACCATGTGAAAACACTAGCTAATTACTAAGAAAACAATGAGGGTAAAGCGCAGCGACGTGCCAATGCACACAGGCCCCGGTCGGTGTGTGTGATTGGGCCAGAACTGTTTGGGAGGGGGGGACAGCTTGATTTGGTGCTCTTCATTATTAAACACCGTTAGGGAACGAGCCACATCTGGGCCTGACTGTGGGTGGGTTTGTAAAGAAGCAAGAGTGGAAGAGGGTTCTGTTCTGTTCTCCTTTCCATGTTTTAATAAGTTGTTTTTTGGAGTTGGATGAAATACATTATTTTCTGGTAACCCCCCCAATCCTCCTCCTCTGCATATTGTGTGTGAAAGAACTAAGAAATAAGATCCATGAGTCACAGGTCCAGACGCCCATTTAGACTGTTAAAGTCCAGCTCTGAACATTGAGTGTGTCCCAAATGGCACCCTATTCCCTATATAGTGCAGTTACTTTGACCAGAGCTCTGGTCAACAGTAGTGCACTATATAGGGAATAGGGTGCCATTTGGTAAGCAGCCATTGCTCGCATTCCTCAATGTCTTTGACATGCAGACATGCTAACGCTAGCTGTACTGTAGCAGAGGTCACAGACTACAAGCACGGACGTCACCATAAAGGGGATAATATCGTTAGCATCAGGGCCAAAGCTTATAAAAGCCTGGCTCAACCACAATGCAACAGCTCCCAATGAGCCTCAAAAGCCAGGACAGCGCTGTCTATGAAAACGCTGACTGTTTTGGAATCGGGACTGGATGTTTTTGTATTGCTTCTTTCATGCATGATTAACAATCTGAGAGGGCACTTTGTACATCCCCTGTGCTTTTCGGTCTTTACAGAATCAAAAAGCGCTCTGTTG
>NC_059192.1:88957345-89045206 GCF_020615455.1 Coregonus clupeaformis
AGACTGCTCCACCATACAGTAGACTGCTCCAGCATACAGTAGACTGCTCCACCATACAGTAGACTGCTCCATCATACAGTAGACTGCTCCAGCATACAGTAGACTGCTCCAGCATACAGTAGACTGCTCCAGCATACAGTAGACTGCTCCAGCATACAGTAGACTGCTCCACCATACAGTAGACTGCTCCACCATACAGTAGACTGCTCCAGCATACAGTAGACTGCTCCACCATACAGTAGACTGCTCCACCATACAGTAGACTGCTCCACCATACAGTAGACTGCTCCACCATACAGTAGACTGCTCCACCATACAGTAGACTGCTCCAGCATACAGTAGACTGCTCCAGCATACAGTAGACTGCTCCACCATACAGTAGACTGCTCCACCATACAGTAGACTGCTCCAGCATACAGTAGACTGCTCCACCATACAGCAGACTGCTCCACCATACAGTAGACTGCTCCACCATACAGTAGACTGCTCCAGCATACAGTAGACTGCTCCACCATACAGTAGACTGCTCCACCATACAGTAGACTGCTCCATCATACAGTAGACTGCTCCAGTAGACTGCTCCAGTAGACTGCTCCAGCATACAGTAGACTGCTCCACCATACAGTAGACTGCTCCAGCATACAGTAGACTGCTCCAGCATACAGTAGACTGCTCCAGCATACAGCAGACTGCTCCAGCATACAGTAGACTGCTCCAGCATACAGTAGACTGCTCCAGTAGACTGCTCCAGCATACAGTAGACTGCTCCAGCATACAGTAGACTGCTCCAGTAGACTGCTCCAGCATACAGTAGACTGCTCCAGTAGACTGCTCCAGCATACAGCAGACTGCTCCAGCATACAGTAGACTGCTCCACCATACAGTAGACTGCTCCACCATACAGTAGACTGCTCCATCATACAGTAGACTGCTCCATCATACAGTAGACTGCTCCATCATACAGCAGACTGCTCCAGCATACAGCAGACTGCTCCATCATACAGTAGACTGCTCCAGCATACAGCAGACTGCTCCAGCATACAGTAGACTGCTCCAGCATACAGTAGACTGCTCCATCATACAGTAGACTGCTCCAGCATACAGTAGACTGCTCCAGCATACAGTAGACTGCTCCATCATACAGTAGACTGCTCCAGCATACAGTAGACTGCTCCAGTAGACTGCTCCAGCATACAGTAGACTGCTCCAGCATACAGCAGACTGCTCCAGTAGACTGCTCCAGCATACAGCAGACTGCTCCAGTAGACTGCTCCAGCATACAGTAGACTGCTCCACCATACAGTAGACTGCTCCATCATACAGTAGACTGCTCCAGCATACAGTAGACTGCTCCACCATACAGTAGACTGCTCCACCATACAGTAGACTGCTCCACCATACAGTAGACTGCTCCAGCATACAGTAGACTGCTCCAGCATACAGTAGACTGCTCCATCATACAGTAGACTGCTCCAGTAGACTGCTCCAGCATACAGTAGACTGCTCCATCATACAGTAGACTGCTCCAGCATACAGTAGACTGCTCCAGCATACAGTAGACTGCTCCAGCATACAGTAGACTGCTCCAGCATACAGTAGACTGCTCCATCATACAGTAGACTGCTCCACCATACAGTAGACTGCTCCAGCATACAGTAGACTGCTCCAGCATACAGTAGACTGCTCCAGCATACAGTAGACTGCTCCACCATACAGTAGACTGCTCCACCATACAGTAGACTGCTCCAGCATACAGTAGACTGCTCCAGCATACAGTAGACTGCTCCAGCATACATTAGACTGCTCCAGCATACAGTAGACTGCTCCAGTAGACTGCTCCAGTAGACTGCTCCAGCATACAGTAGACTGCTCCAGCAGACTGCTCCAGCATACAGCAGACTGCTCCAGTAGACTGCTCCAGCATACAGCAGACTGCTCCAGCATACAGCAGACTGCTCCAGCATACAGCAGACTGCTCCAGCATACAGTAGACTGATCCAGCATACAGTAGACTGCTCCAGCATACAGCAGACTGCTCCAGCATACAGTAGACTGCTCCAGCATACAGTAGACTGCTCCAGCATACAGTAGACTGCTCCAGCATACAGTAGACTGCTCCAGCATACAGTAGACTGCTCCACCATACAGTAGACTGCTCCAGCATACAGTAGACTGCTCCAGTAGACTGCTCCAGCATACAGTAGACTGCTCCAGTAGACTGCTCCACCATACAGCAGACTGCTCCACCATACAGTAGACTGCTCCAGCATACAGTAGACTGCTCCAGCATACAGTAGACTGCTCCACCATACAGTAGACTGCTCCATCATACAGTAGACTGCTCCAGTAGACTGCTCCAGCATACAGTAGACTGCTCCAGCATACAGTAGACTGCTCCAGCATACAGTAGACTGCTCCAGCATACAGTAGACTGCTCCATCATACAGTAGACTGCTCCAGCATACAGTAGACTGCTCCAGTAGACTGCTCCAGCATACAGTAGACTGCTCCAGCATACAGTAGACTGCTCCAGCAGACTGCTCCAGTAGACTGCTCCATCATACAGTAGACTGCTCCAGCATACAGTAGACTGCTCCAGTAGACTGCTCCAGCATACAGTAGACTGCTCCAGCATACAGTAGACTGCTCCATCATACAGTAGACTGCTCCAGCATACAGTAGACTGCTCCAGTAGACTGCTCCAGCATACAGTAGACTGCTCCAGCATACAGTAGACTGCTCCAGCAGACTGCTACAGTAGACTGCTCCATCATACAGTAGACTGCTCCAGCAGACTGCTCCAGTAGACTGCTCCAGCATACAGTAGACTGCTCCACCATACAGTAGACTGCTCCACCATACAGTAGACTGCTCCATCATACAGTAGACTGCTCCAGCAGACTGCTCCAGTAGACTGCTCCAGCATACAGTAGACTGCTCCATCATACAGTAGACTGCTCCACCATACAGTAGACTGCTCCACCATACAGTAGACTGCTCCACCATACAGTAGACTGCTCCAGCATACAGTAGACTGCTCCAGCAGACTGCTCCAGCATACAGCAGACTGCTCCAGCATACAGTACAACACTTTACATGTGTTTATATTTTTGTTCAGTGTCCAAGCAGTTAGCAAGTCGGAAATGTCAAGTTCCTTAGTTCCAACTAACACGTGGCATTGTACATAATTAACAGAATATTCTTCCCACTGAAGAATATACACCAAGAACAGACTTACAAAGCAAGGAAGAATCGGAGTCATGTTTAATTTGGTCAATGACATTAAAGCTGAAGCCCTGGTTTAAACCCAAACTACTTAAAGGAAACATTCAGTAGACAAATGTTGATGCAGATAGAAATGCCATGAACAGAGTTGACATGTTTCCCTTCTTTCATGTCATAGAAGCCTGTGTTTACAGTATCTTAACGTTCTACAACATTGTGCCCAGCTGAACACACCCTAGGCTCTAGGATGGCATTTCCCAGGAATAATGTTCCATTTCTAAATACCACGGCACTGATATCACCCTTTAATACCCTAGGTTCCAGTTTAAAAGAGGGGGACAAATGAACGGCACAACATCAAGTAATACTTGAAGCGCTATATTGGATTGGTAGTTTTTTTATGCACTTGTGTACAAGTAGTGACCAGTAAACAAATCAAAGTGCTGTTTTCATAAGATTGCTCTTTCACACTGACTAGTTCCTGAAACCCGCCACCTGACCTCTACGTGACTGGAACCCGTCACCTGACCTCTACGTGACGTCACAACTTGCCCAGTCAATATGAGTCTTGTAGTTAACGGTGGTGAACTGCTTTATTGATTCATCAAAATAAAAATGGATTTGTAGCTTAGTGTTTAATTTGTTTTATTAATTGCAGGCATCTTTAGTCACTATGAGCAGTGAGTGGATGGCCTGTAGAGTTGAGGGATCTTCAATATCCAGGAACTACTTCCCGGGCTGCGCACTCATGCTGTACCAGGCACAGGACCCGTCTCTCCTCTTGAGACAGGCAAAGCTTTGGGCCTGAGGTCCACTTAGGCCATTGCCGGACAACCAGTCCGTCCACAGGCACTCATCCGGGGAGCTGATCGGACAGGAGAGGGAAGAGCAGGGGATGATCTGTGGATCAGATCAGGGAGAGACTGATCATTACCCCAATACTCTAGCACGTGTTTCCCAATGTGACCAGAGTAGTGTTAAGCAATAAGGCATCTCGGGGGTTTGTGGTATAGCGCCAATATGCTACGGGTGGTTCTTAGGCAGTCTTCATCGCGTCGTGCATAAGAACAGCCCTTAGCTGTGGTAATATTGGCCACATGCCACAAACCCAAGGTTCCTGATTGTGATTATAAGAACAGGTCACCAAACCCAAGGTTCCTGATTGTGATTATAAGAACAGGTCACCAAACCCAAGGTTCCTTATTGTGATTATAAGAACAGGTCACCAAACCCAAGGTTCCTTATTGTGATTATAAGAACAGGTCACCAAACCCAAGGTTCCTGATTGTGATTATAAGAACAGGTCACCAAACCCAAGGTTCCTGATTGTGATTATAAGAACAGGTCACCAAACCCAAGGTTCCTGATTGTGATTATAAGAACAGGTCACCAAACCCAAGGTTCCTTATTGTGATTATAAGAACAGGTCACCAAACCCAAGGTTCCTGATTGTGATTATAAGAACAGGTCACCAAACCCAAGGTTCCTTATTGTGATTATAAGAACAGGTCACCAAACCCAAGGTTCCTTATTGTGATTATAAGAACAGGTCACCAAACCCAAGGTTCCTTATTGTGATTATAAGAACAGGTCACCAAACCCAAGGTTCCTTATTGTGATTATAAGAACAGGTCACCAACTTCATTAGAAGAGTAAGTAGTAATGTTTAGTAATACCCGTGGTATACGGTCTGATATACCACAGCTTTCAGCCAATCAGGGGTTGAACCACCCAGTTTATGATCCCTTTAAGAAAATGTGCTGTGTAAATATTGAACAAAACTGGTGTAGTAATGTTACTATAGTTCCACGTCACACCTTGCAGTCGCAGCCGCTTTGGTAGCGTTGAATCAAGCGCATCAGTTGTGTGTCACTCGAGGCCTCCCAGGTCCTAATGAAGTCACACATCATTATGGTCATCGCTCCATCGGTATTCAGCCTGCCTGCATAAGGAGAGGAGATCGTGAGTCAATGTGCTGTAGGGAAAACCTGGTGTAGGGTGAAGCGGCCCTTACACGCTGATCTTGGATCACTAGTGGTTAAGGGGAGGGGAAACTGATCCCAGATCTGTTCCTGGGGGGGAAACGTCACCCCAGAGCGGGAACACACTGATGCAGCCCGGAACGCTGGAGTTTATCCTAATAAATAATACTAAATAAGTCATTAGTTGTAAACATTTATAAGCATAATAAACATTGTTTCATAAGCATTTAATGGTTTAAATTCATAAACGTAAGCATTTGCAAGACATAAAGTGCAACCTGAATATGTACAGAGAATGTATTGTTTCTAAGGCACTCGTTTCTTTGTACAAGGTGAAGTCAATAGTAGGCCATAAGCAAGTCTAGGTTGAAGGTGAAGTCAATAGTAGGCCATAAGCAAGTCTAGGTTGAAGGTGAAGTCAATAGTAGGCCATAAGCAAGTCTAGGTTGAAGGTGAAGTCAATAGTAGGCCATAAGCAAGTCTAGGTTGAAGGTGAAGTCAATAGTAGGCCATAAGCAAGTCTAGGTTGAAGGTGAAGTCAATAGTAGGCCATAAGCAAGTCTAGGTTGAAGGTGAAGTCAATAGTAGGCCATAAGCAAGTCTAGGTTGAGCAGTTTAACCAGCGCTGGCAATGGAACTTGGGTAACCTAGTGAGAACTGCACCTGTGAGGAGGTACTCCTTGTTGGTTTCCAGAGCCTTGGGACAGAAGGGTGGGGTGAAGACTGCATTGATATCCCGGTCAGGACCTTTGAACATCTATCCAATCACAAGGAGAGAAAGGAGGACCTGTTAAAACGTGTCCACATACGGTTTTGAACCCCACTGACTGCAGCTCTCAGGCACTGTCAGTCTTTCCTAATTCCCTCCCTATACCCCATCCCCTCAGCCAAAATTCAAGCAGAAAGAACAAAAAGAGCCACACCAAACAGGTAATTTAACAACATGGAGTATTGTTCCACAAATATGGTGCAAAACAAATCTAAGAGCTGATTTACCAACTCAGTAAATGACAAGAGGAGTCGCCAGAGTGGAATAATCTATTCTTGATCCGACAATGTGGTCGGAGGGTCGTATGGAGGGTGGGCCAATTACAGAGCCTCCGGGGCCATGCAGAGGCCAAATCAAGCTCCGGACCGCCTCCCTGTGTGCCTCGCAAATGTTGTCACAATGTGGAGGCCGCCGCATTGACATCATTGGTTGACGGTACCACCTGTATCAAAATAGCTCTTCTAAGCGCAAGAAGTATGAAAGCCCTGACGTGTGAATGGCAGTAAGTGCTGTACAGACGCGTCAGATTGACCATGCAGAGCCTTTTACCTCACCCGGTCTCAGGGATGGCTAACTCATGTCTCAAGGTTAATGTTAGGTACAGTGGGACTTTTTTGTTAACGTTTCTCAATGAAGACATAGCAATGAGTCAACCTACCTCCATCAAATTGGGTCAACCTTGTTGGTTGGGAATGTAGTGGTGAGGCCTAAACCGTGGCCCGTAATAAAGCGCAGTGCGCTGATAAACTTTGTGGCAACATCTATATGTACTCGGCTGCCACTTCATTAAAGCCGTTAGATAGTGTCCCCTGTAGCTCAGTTGGTAGAGCATGGCGCTTGCAACGCCAGGGTTGTGGGTTCGTTTCCCACGGGGGGCCAGTATACAAAATGTATGCCCTCACTCACTAAGTGGCTCTGGATAAGAGCGTCTGCTAAATGATTAAAATGTAATAGTGTAGGACTGGTAGGGAGCTTCAATGTTTCAGTGCAGGAAGGAGCAACCACTTAATAAAAAGACTGATCATACCTTGATCTGTTGGATGTCATACTTGATGGGGTTACCAGACCCAGCTTTCACTCCAACCACCTTTGCCCTGATCACTAGAAGAGAGAAAAAGAGGGAGACTGTTTAACTCTACTGTATACTGGCGAGTCAGACACTGATTGAAGGGCGTTATTGGATCGGAGAAAAGTGTAGAATCCTTTACAGATCCAAGATTTGGGCGCCATGCTCTACCAACTGAGCTTGCTCCTTCAGCAGCCAAATGTATCAGTTCAAACAATTACCTCTCATGTCAAGTATTACCCATTGTGTCACTCAATCATTTTGGAGAATCTCCCAGGAATTAAACCATGCTTCAAACGGTTATCCATAAACGCAACAGAAACTGTCCCCAGGGGGAATCATGTTTTGCATGTCATTACACCTCGTCACTAACTGAACCAGTATTCTGGTTCATGGTGCATCTCTGAAAGGTCCAGCTGCTCATGACCTTCAACCATCCTGTCTTAACATACTGCACATGACCTTCAACCATCCTGTCTTAACATACTGAACATGACCTTCAACCATCCTGTCTTAACATACTGAACATGACCTTCAACCATCCTGTCTTAACATACTGAACATGACCTTCAACCATCCTGTCTTAACATACTGAACATGACCTTCAACCATCCTGTCTTAACATACTGAACATGACCTTCAACCATCCTGTCTTAACATACTGAACATGACCTTCAACCATCCTGTCTTAACATACTGAACATGACCTTCAACCATCCTGTCTTAACATACTGAACATGACAGACTGCGTCAGTGCTCCAAGTAGAACGAAAAAGGTGCCAGTACACTTTAATTTCACAATGCCGGCATTCATGTTTCACAGCAACTAACCTATTCTATAAGAAGTGCCTGTACTTAAGCAGTTAGTAAAGCGCTGGTAACACTGCTATCAGCGCGAGATGTCCAAAGCATCCAAATATCATGAACAACCGTTAGACAACCCATCCTAGTAGAGTGAAGAACCGTTTGTGAACCTATCCGTGTCATAACCAGAACCAAACCCTGGGTGAGTGAGAGACATGTTATAGGCTAGTGACACATCAGAATAATGTCTCAGCTGAGTTTTGTAAAACGTAAAGTGTGTGAAGCATTGATAATGTGGTGTTGAATTTAACATCTGTTTTGAAAAAGACAGTACAACTGAGTGCCTTGGGTTAAATATAAATATTTAAACTTCAAGTACATCTACCATTTTGCTTTCGACAAAGTCATCTGTAGGCCTACAGCAGGGATGGGCAACGCCAGTCCTCGGGGACGAGAGTGGGGTCAGCTGATTAACCTTAATGCCTTCTAAACTGAAGAACATGAGTAGTTGATTGGAGTCAGGTGTGTTACCACCAATCATACCTGGCCTAGAGCAAATTATAAACTGAGTGGGTCGAGCCCTGAACGCTGATTGGCTGACAGCCGTGGTATATCAGACCGTATACCATGGCATTTATTTTTACTGCCGGTTTCTAATAGCAATAAGGCACCTCGGGGGTTTGTGGTATATGGCCAATGTACCACCGCTAAGGGCTGTATCCAGGCACCCTGTGTTGTGACTAAGAACAGCCCTTAGCCATGCTATATTAGCCATATACCACACCCCCTTGGGCCTTATTGCTTAAATATAACACTTGGGGTGTAAAGACTACACCAAAGCCTGTAGCAAAACGTCTTGCAACAGAACTGTTTACTCAAAACGGAAACCAGTTTCTATCGGACAAATTCAGGTAGGTACCACCTGCTTCCGTAATGAATACACCCCAGGTGTATCCCATCTTCCGTAATGAATACACCCCAGGTGTATCCCATCTTACTGTTGCCAACTTACTTAAGGTGTAAATATAGGTCTAATCCTCATGTTCTAGAAAATGTTATCACAACGACCACAGAGAATTCATAAAATGTTGTATGATGCGTGTTGTAGGCAGCCTGTGAAGAGAAACAAGAGGTCAGAAAGTACGCCACATTTGCCTTACCGACATCTGCTCTGCAAAAAGCCTGTTGAGGATGCACCATCACGCATTTGCAAGCTTCTGCGACGTCTTCGACCCGCCAAAGGAACAGAACGACCAGAGTAATGAAACAACTGCTTACGGACCGAGCCATCTTACAAAGAAGTTATTCTACTGTCGAACGTTTACCCCAAGACCAGTTCAGACTGCTAGAAACCAATAAGGCCTTCTACATACGCATCCTACAGGGAATCAGCCGCCTTTTATTGAAGGCTGTGAGCTCCTCCCCCAGTCACAACCAAGCCAGTGGTAGGCTGATCATTCTATTAATCCGGAACCGTAGCCTCTCCTTTAATAAAAGCCACCTGCCTAATGGGCCAATCACAGAGCAGGCTCAACTGGCCCGGCTGCCATAAATGGTCCGTCTTTCACTTAAGAAATGGGGATGAACCAGAAAGATCCGTTTTAGGCTACGCCCACTGGAATTCCTTATTTCAACAACAACAAAATGACCTGGGCCAACTTTACAGCAGGTAACCTTATGGATTCATAGCCTAACTTTATTTTAGTCAATTTATTTGTGTTAAGAGAAAATGACTCAAGTAAAAGTGAAAGTAACCCAGTAAAATGCTACTTGAATAAAAGTATAAATATACTGAAGTAGTACTTCAAAGTAGTTTTTATGTAGTTACTTTACACCATTGCCTTCTTTAATCCAACATGAATCAAATGAACAAATAGTGATGACATAGACTGTGTTAATGGACCTGTAACATGTTAATTACATATGAACAGTATATGGGTCATTCTACACAAGTGGTGCAAATTGGGGGTTGAAAAGAAATGGTAATTTGTATGCAATTTTTTTCCAAACTTTCAGCACACGTCTTCCAATATACACTACATGACAAAAAAGTATGTGGACACCTGTTCGTCAAA
Organism: Coregonus clupeaformis; assembly: GCF_020615455.1. Classification (NCBI taxonomy): domain Eukaryota; kingdom Metazoa; phylum Chordata; class Actinopteri; order Salmoniformes; family Salmonidae; genus Coregonus; species Coregonus clupeaformis. Next base: position 88,967,267 of record NC_059192.1, read on the forward strand.
CATCTCATTCCAAAGTCATAGGCATTAATATGAAGTTGGTCCTCAATTTGCTGCTATAACAGCCTCCACTCTTCTGGGAAGGCTTTCCACTAGATGTTGGAACATTGCTGCAGGGGACTTGCTTCCATTCAGCCACAAGAGCATTAGTGAGGTTGGGCACTGATGTTGGGTGATTAGGCCTGGCTCGCAGTTGACGTTCCAATTAATCCCAAAGGTGTTCGGTGGGGTTGAAGTCAGGGCTCTGTGCAGGCCAGTCAAGTTCTTCCACACCAATCTCGACAAACCATTTCTGTATGGACCCCGCTGTGTTCACGGGGGAATGTCATGCTGGAACAGGAAAGGGCCTTCCCCAAACTGTTGCCACAAAGTTGGAAGCACAGAATTGTCTAGAATGTCATTGTATGCTGTAGCATTAAGATTTCCCTTCACTGGAACTATGGGGCCTAGCCCGAACCATGAAAAACTGCCCCAGACCATTATTCCTCCTCCACCAAACTTTACAGTTGCCCCTATGCATTGGGGCAGGTAGCGTTCTCCTGGCATCCACCAAACCCAGATTTTGTCCGTCGGACTGCCAGATGGTGATTCATCACTCCAGAGAACGCATTTCCACTGCTCCAGAGTCCAATGGCAGCGAGCTTTACACCACTCCAGCCGATGCTTGGCACAAGCCTAAGATCACCATGCGCAATGCCAAACGTCGGCTGGAGTGGTGTAAAGCTTGTCTGTCCTCAGATGCAACACTCACTACCGAGTTCCAAACAGACATTTGACGATCTGACTTGTTGGAAAGGTGGCATCCTATGACGGTGCCACGTTGAAAGTCACTGAGCTCTTCAGTAAGGCCATTCTACTGTCAATGTTTGTCTGTGGAGATTGCATGGACGTGTGCTTAATTTTATACACCCTGTCAGCAACGGGTGTGGCTGAAATAGCCAAATCCACTAATTTGAAGGGGTGTCCACATACTTTTGTATATGTACAGTAGTGTATTTCAGGTAGGAATATACCGTATATTATTCACACACTTACTGCATATTTGAAATATTTACCTGAATTCCCTACCACCCCACAAAATGTGTCACTACCGAAACAACATAGTGAAGAAGTAGCAATAAAGGCAGAGCCATCCACAGCTAAAGGGAGAGCCGTCCACAGCAGTTAGCAGTAAAGGGAGAGCCGTCCACAGCAGTGATCATTCGGATTAACTTGTTTTACAGATACATTTCAAAAATGTTATTTGCATACCAAATTAACTAAATAGTAAAAACATGATTTTTTACCAGATTTTCTAAACCTTTAAGTTGAATTTAGAGAAGTATCATCTATTGTTCTCCATAAAATGTTAAGTTTTAATTGTATGAATCTGAAACATGTTTATTGATTGAATTACATATATATCTAATTAATTATGTTGTTGGATGTTTCAATTATCACTAAACCTATCTTTATGTTGGCAAAATAACAGACGTTTGCGGTGGATTGAGACGCAGCAAAATAACATATATCTCTAGCTTAAACTGACAGATTCGGATTTTGTGTTTGTTTGATGCACTGGTGCGTCAATAGACTCTAAGGGCTACAGATGGTCTGCGTTCCATAAGGATTCCAATAGGCTACAGATGGTCTGCGTTCCATAAGGATTCCAATAGGCTACAGATGGTCTGCGTTCCATAAGGATTCCAATAGGCTACAGATGGTCTGCGTTCCATAAGGATTCCAATAGGCTACAGATGGTCTGCGTTCCATAAGGATTCCAATAGGCTACAGATGGTCTGCGTTCCATAAGGATTCCAATAGGCTACAGATGGTCTGCGTTCCATAAGGATTCCAATAGGCTACAGATGGTCTGCGTTCCATAAGGATTCCAATAGGCTACAGATGGTCTGCGTTCCATAAGGATTCCAATAGGCTACAGATGGTCTGCGTTCCATAAGGATTCCAATAGGCTACAGATGGTCTGCGTTCCATAAGGATTCCAATAGGCTACAGATGGTCTGCGTTCCATAAGGATTCCAATAGGCTACAGATGGTCTGCGTTCCATAAGGATTCCAATAGGCTACAGATGGTCTGCGTTCCATAAGGATTCCAATAGGCTACAGATGGTCTGCGTTCCATAAGGATTCCAATAGGCTACAGATGGTCTGCGTTCCATAAGGATTCCAATAGGCTACACGTCCCAAAGGATTTCACAACTTGTAATATGTCAGCTTTAATAAACAACTGGGTGCAGGATGACTGTGATTGTCCCTTGTCTTTCTCTATTTCAGCCCTTCCATCCTCTCTGTCTAGTTATCATTCAGCCCTTCCATCCTCTCTGTCTAGTTATCATTCAGCCCTTCCAACCTCTCTGTCTAGTTATCATTCAGCCCTTCCAACCTCTCTGTCTAGTTATCATTCAGCCCTTCCATCCTCTCTGTCTAGTTATCATTCAGCCCTTCCATCCTCTCTGTCTAGTCTGTTATCATTCAGCCCTTCCAACCTCTCTGTCTAGTTATCATTCAGCCCTTCCAACCTCTCTGTCTAGTTATCATTCAGCCCTTCCATCCTCTCTGTCTAGTTATCATTCAGCCCTTCCATCCTCTCTGTCTAGTTATCATTCAGCCCTTCCATCCTCTCTGTCTAGTTATCATTCAGCCCTTCCATCCTCTCTGTCTAGTTATCATTCAGCCCTTCCAACCTCTCTGTCTAGTTATCATTCAGCCCTTCCATCCTCTCTGTCTAGTTATCATTCAGCCCTTCCAACCTCTCTGTCTAGTTATCATTCAGCCCTTCCATCCTCTCTGTCTAGTTATCATTCAGCCCTTCCATCCTCTCTGTCTAGTTATCATTCAGCCCTTCCAACCTCTCTGTCTAGTTATCATTCAGCCCTTCCAACCTCTCTGTCTAGTTATCATTCAGCCCTTCCATCCTCTCTGTCTAGTTATCATTCAGCCCTTCCATCCTCTCTGTCTAGTTATCATTCAGCCCTTCCATCCTCTCTGTCTAGTTATCATTCAGCCCTTCCATCCTCTCTGTCTAGTTATCATTCAGCCCTTCCAACCTCTCTGTCTAGTTATCATTCAGCCCTTCCAACCTCTCTGTCTAGTTATCATTCAGCCCTTCCATCCTCTCTGTCTAGTTATCATTCAGCCCTTCCATCCTCTCTGTCTAGTTATCATTCAGCCCTTCCAACCTCTCTGTCTAGTTATCATTCAGCCCTTCCATCCTCTCTGTCTAGTTATCATTCAGCCCTTCCATCCTCTCTGTCTAGTTATCATTCAGCCCTTCCATCCTCTCTGTCTAGTTATCATTCAGCCCTTCCATCCTCTCTGTCTAGTTATCATTCAGCCCTTCCAACCTCTCTGTCTAGTTATCATTCAGCCCTTCCAACCTCTCTGTCTAGTTATCATTCAGCCCTTCCATCCTCTCTGTCTAGTCTGTTATCATTCAGCCCTTCCATCCTCTCTGTCTAGTTATCATTCAGCCCTTCCATCCTCTCTGTCTAGTTATCATTCAGCCCTTCCAACCTCTCTGTCTAGTTATCATTCAGCCCTTCCAACCTCTCTGTCTAGTTATCATTCAGCCCTTCCATCCTCTCTGTCTAGTCTGTTATCATTCAGCCCTTCCAACCGCTCTGTCTAGTTATCATTCAGCCCTTCCAACCGCTCTGTCTAGTTATCATTCAGCCCTTCCAACCTCTCTGTCTAGTCTGTTATCATTCAGCCCTTCCAACCTCTCTGTCTAGTTATCATTCAGCCCTTCCATCCTCTCTGTCTAGTTATCATTCAGCCCTTCCATCCTCTCTGTCTAGTTATCATTCAGCCCTTCCAACCTCTCTGTCTAGTTATCATTCAGCCCTTCCATCCTCTCTGTCTAGTTATCATTCAGCCCTTCCAACCTCTCTGTCTAGTTATCATTCAGCCCTTCCATCCTCTCTGTCTAGTTATCATTCAGCCCTTCCATCCTCTCTGTCTAGTTATCATTCAGCCCTTCCATCCTCTCTGTCTAGTTATCATTCAGCCCTTCCATCCTCTCTGTCTAGTCTGTTATCATTCAGCCCTTCCACCCTCTCTGTCTAGTTATCATTCAGCCCTTCCAACCTCTCTGTCTAGTTATCATTCAGCCCTTCCATCCTCTCTGTCTAGTTATCATTCAGCCCTTCCATCCTCTCTGTCTAGTCTGTTATCATTCAGCCCTTCCAACCTCTCTGTCTAGTTATCATTCAGCCCTTCCATCCTCTCTGTCTAGTTATCATTCAGCCCTTCCATCCTCTCTGTCTAGTTATCATTCAGCCCTTCCATCCTCTCTGTCTAGTTATCATTCAGCCCTTCCATCCTCTCTGTCTAGTTATCATTCAGCCCTTCCAACCTCTCTGTCTAGTTATCATTCAGCCCTTCCAACCTCTCTGTCTAGTTATCATTCAGCCCTTCCATCCTCTCTGTCTAGTTATCATTCAGCCCTTCCATCCTCTCTGTCTAGTTATCATTCAGCCCTTCCAACCTCTCTGTCTAGTTATCATTCAGCCCTTCCATCCTCTCTGTCTAGTTATCATTCAGCCCTTCCATCCTCTCTGTCTAGTTATCATTCAGCCCTTCCATCCTCTCTGTCTAGTTATCATTCAGCCCTTCCATCCTCTCTGTCTAGTTATCATTCAGCCCTTCCAACCTCTCTGTCTAGTTATCATTCAGCCCTTCCATCCTCTCTGTCTAGTTATCATTCAGCCCTTCCATCCTCTCTGTCTAGTTATCATTCAGCCCTTCCAACCTCTCTGTCTAGTTATCATTCAGCCCTTCCAACCTCTCTGTCTAGTTATCATTCAGCCCTTCCATCCTCTCTGTCTAGTGTTATCATTCAGCCCTTCCAACCTCTCTGTCTAGTTATCATTCAGCCCTTCCATCCTCTCTGTCTAGTTATCATTCAGCCCTTCCAACCTCTCTGTCTAGTTATCATTCAGCCCTTCCAACCTCTCTGTCTAGTTATCATTCAGCCCTTCCATCCTCTCTGTCTAGTCTGTTATCATTCAGCCCTTCCATCCTCTCTGTCTAGTTATCATTCAGCCCTTCCATCCTCTCTGTCTAGTTATCATTCAGCCCTTCCAACCTCTCTGTCTAGTTATCATTCAGCCCTTCCAACCTCTCTGTCTAGTTATCATTCAGCCCTTCCATCCTCTCTGTCTAGTTATCATTCAGCCCTTCCAACCTCTCTGTCTAGTTATCATTCAGCCCTTCCAACCTCTCTGTCTAGTCTGTTATCATTCAGCCCTTCCATCCTCTCTGTCTAGTTATCATTCAGCCCTTCCATCCTCTCTGTCTAGTTATCATTCAGCCCTTCCAACCTCTCTGTCTAGTTATCATTCAGCCCTTCCATCCTCTCTGTCTAGTTATCATTCAGCCCTTCCAACCTCTCTGTCTAGTTATCATTCAGCCCTTCCATCCTCTCTGTCTAGTTATCATTCAGCCCTTCCAACCTCTCTGTCTAGTTATCATTCAGCCCTTCCATCCTCTCTGTCTAGTTATCATTCAGCCCTTCCATCCTCTCTGTCTAGGTTATCATTCAGCCCTTCCAACCTCTCTGTCTAGTTATCATTCAGCCCTTCCAACCTCTCTGTCTAGTTATCATTCAGCCCTTCCATCCTCTCTGTCTAGTTATCATTCAGCCCTTCCATCCTCTCTGTCTAGTCTGTTATCATTCAGCCCTTCCAACCTCTCTGTCTAGTTATCATTCAGCCCTTCCATCCTCTCTGTCTAGTTATCATTCAGCCCTTCCAACCTCTCTGTCTAGTTATCATTCAGCCCTTCCAACCTCTCTGTCTAGTTATCATTCAGCCCTTCCAACCTCTCTGTCTAGTTATCATTCAGCCCTTCCAACCTCTCTGTCTAGTTATCATTCAGCCCTTCCAACCTCTCTGTCTAGTTATCATTCAGCCCTTCCAACCTCTCTGTCTAGCGTTATCATTCAGCCCTTCCAACCTCTCTGTCTAGTTATCATTCAGCCCTTCCATCCTCTCTGTCTAGTTATCATTCAGCCCTTCCATCCTCTCTGTCTAGTTATCATTCAGCCCTTCCATCCTCTCTGTCTAGTTATCATTCAGCCCTTCCATCCTCTCTGTCTAGTTATCATTCAGCCCTTCCAACCTCTCTGTCTAGTTATCATTCAGCCCTTCCATCCTCTCTGTCTAGTTATCATTCAGCCCTTCCAACCTCTCTGTCTAGTTATCATTCAGCCCTTCCAACCTCTCTGTCTAGTTATCATTCAGCCCTTCCATCCTCTCTGTCTAGTTATCATTCAGCCCTTCCAACCTCTCTGTCTAGTTATCATTCAGCCCTTCCAACCTCTCTGTCTAGTTATCATTCAGCCCTTCCAACCTCTCTGTCTAGTTATCATTCAGCCCTTCCATCCTCTCTGTCTAGTTATCATTCAGCCCTTCCATCCTCTCTGTCTAGTTATCATTCAGCCCTTCCATCCTCTCTGTCTAGTTATCATTCAGCCCTTCCAACCTCTCTGTCTAGTTATCATTCAGCCCTTCCAACCTCTCTGTCTAGTTATCATTCAGCCCTTCCATCCTCTCTGTCTAGTTATCATTCAGCCCTTCCAACCTCTCTGTCTAGTCTGTTATCATTCAGCCCTTCCAACCTCTCTGTCTAGTTATCATTCAGCCCTTCCAACCTCTCTGTCTAGTTATCATTCAGCCCTTCCATCCTCTCTGTCTAGTGTTATCATTCAGCCCTTCCAACCTCTCTGTCTAGTTATCATTCAGCCCTTCCAACCTCTCTGTCTAGTTATCATTCAGCCCTTCCAACCTCTCTGTCTAGTTATCATTCAGCCCTTCCAACCTCTCTGTCTAGTTATCATTCAGCCCTTCCAACCTCTCTGTCTAGTTATCATTCAGCCCTTCCAACCTCTCTGTCTAGTCTGTTATCATTCAGCCCTTCCAACCTCTCTGTCTAGTTATCATTCAGCCCTTCCAACCTCTCTGTCTAGTTATCATTCAGCCCTTCCATCCTCTCTGTCTAGTTATCATTCAGCCCTTCCAACCTCTCTGTCTAGTTATCATTCAGCCCTTCCATCCTCTCTGTCTAGTTATCATTCAGCCCTTCCAACCTCTCTGTCTAGTTATCATTCAGCCCTTCCAACCTCTCTGTCTAGTTATCATTCAGCCCTTCCAACCTCTCTGTCTAGTTATCATTCAGCCCTTCCAACCTCTCTGTCTAGTTATCATTCAGCCCTTCCAACCTCTCTGTCTAGTTATCATTCAGCCCTTCCATCCTCTCTGTCTAGTTATCATTCAGCCCTTCCAACCTCTCTGTCTAGTTATCATTCAGCCCTTCCAACCTCTCTGTCTAGTTATCATTCAGCCCTTCCAACCTCTCTGTCTAGTTATCATTCAGCCCTTCCATCCTCTCTGTCTAGTTATCATTCAGCCCTTCCAACCTCTCTGTCTAGTTATCATTCAGCCCTTCCAACCTCTCTGTCTAGTTATCATTCAGCCCTTCCAACCTCTCTGTCTAGTTATCATTCAGCCCTTCCAACCTCTCTGTCTAGTTATCATTCAGCCCTTCCAACCTCTCTGTCTAGTTATCATTCAGCCCTTCCAACCTCTCTGTCTAGTTATCATTCAGCCCTTCCAACCTCTCTGTCTAGTTATCATTCAGCCCTTCCAACCTCTCTGTCTAGTTATCATTCAGCCCTTCCATCCTCTCTGTCTAGTTATCATTCAGCCCTTCCAACCTCTCTGTCTAGTTATCATTCAGCCCTTCCAACCTCTCTGTCTAGTTATCATTCAGCCCTTCCAACCTCTCTGTCTAGTTATCATTCAGCCCTTCCAACCTCTCTGTCTAGTTATCATTCAGCCCTTCCAACCTCTCTGTCTAGTTATCATTCAGCCCTTCCATCCTCTCTGTCTAGTTATCATTCAGCCCTTCCAACCTCTCTGTCTAGTTATCATTCAGCCCTTCCAACCTCTCTGTCTAGTTATCATTCAGCCCTTCCAACCTCTCTGTCTAGTTATCATTTAGCCCTTCCAACCTCTCTGTCTAGTTATCATTCAGCCCTTCCAACCTCTCTGTCTAGTTATCATTCAGCCCTTCCATCCTCTCTGTCTAGTTATCATTCAGCCCTTCCAACCTCTCTGTCTAGTTATCATTCAGCCCTTCCATCCTCTCTGTCTAGTTATCATTCAGCCCTTCCAACCTCTCTGTCTAGTTATCATTCAGCCCTTCCAACCTCTCTGTCTAGTTATCATTCAGCCCTTCCAACCTCTCTGTCTAGTTATCATTCAGCCCTTCCAACCTCTCTGTCTAGTTATCATTCAGCCCTTCCAACCTCTCTGTCTAGTTATCATTCAGCCCTTCCATCCTCTCTGTCTAGTTATCATTCAGCCCTTCCATCCTCTCTGTCTAGTTGTTATCATTCAGCCCTTCCAACCTCTCTGTCTAGTTATCATTCAGCCCTTCCATCCTCTCTGTCTAGTTATCATTCAGCCCTTCCAACCTCTCTGTCTAGTTATCATTCAGCCCTTCCAACCTCTCTGTCTAGTTATCATTCAGCCCTTCCAACCTCTCTGTCTAGTTATCATTCAGCCCTTCCATCCTCTCTGTCTAGTTATCATTCAGCCCTTCCATCCTCTCTGTCTAGTCTGTTATCATTCAGCCCTTCCAACCTCTCTGTCTAGTTATCATTCAGCCCTTCCATCCTCTCTGTCTAGTTATCATTCAGCCCTTCCAACCTCTCTGTCTAGTTATCATTCAGCCCTTCCAACCTCTCTGTCTAGTTATCATTCAGCCCTTCCAACCTCTCTGTCTAGTTATCATTCAGCCCTTCCAACCTCTCTGTCTAGTTATCATTCAGCCCTTCCATCCTCTCTGTCTAGTTATCATTCAGCCCTTCCATCCTCTCTGTCTAGTTATCATTCAGCCCTTCCAACCTCTCTGTCTAGTTATCATTCAGCCCTTCCAACCTCTCTGTCTAGTTATCATTCAGCCCTTCCATCCTCTCTGTCTAGTTATCATTCAGCCCTTCCATCCTCTCTGTCTAGTTATCATTCAGCCCTTCCAACCTCTCTGTCTAGTTATCATTCAGCCCTTCCAACCTCTCTGTCTAGTTATCATTCAGCCCTTCCATCCTCTCTGTCTAGTTATCATTCAGCCCTTCCATCCTCTCTGTCTAGTCTGTTATCATTCAGCCCTTCCATCCTCTCTGTCTAGTCTGTTATCATTCAGCCCTTCCAACCTCTCTGTCTAGTTATCATTCAGCCCTTCCATACTCTCTGTCTAGTTATCATTCAGCCCTTCCATCCTCTCTGTCTAGTCTGTTATCATTCAGCCCTTCCATCCTCTCTGTCTAGTTATCATTCAGCCCTTCCATCCTCTCTGTCTAGTTATCATTCAGCCCTTCCATCCTCTCTGTCTAGTTATCATTCAGCCCTTCCAACCTCTCTGTCTAGTTATCATTCAGCCCTTCCAACCTCTCTGTCTAGTTATCATTCAGCCCTTCCATCCTCTCTGTCTAGTTATCATTCAGCCCTTCCATCCTCTCTGTCTAGTTATCATTCAGCCCTTCCATCCTCTCTGTCTAGTTATCATTCAGCCCTTCCAACCTCTCTATCTCTTACATAAGTCATTTTAATATTAGTGAAGTTGAACTTCAACGGCACTGTCAGTTGAAAAATAGTGGTCCAATTTAGTGTGGGCCTGAACTTCAATGGCAGTGTCAGTTGAAAAATAGTGGTCCTATTTAGTGTGGGCCTGAACTTCAATGGCAGTGTCAGTTGAAAAATAGTGGTCCTATTTAGTGTGGGCCTGAACTTCAATGGCAGTGTCAGTTGAAAAATAGTGGTCCTATTTAGTGTGGGCCTGAACTTCAATGGCAGTGTCAGTTGAAAAATAGTGGTCCCATTTAGTGTGGGCCTGAACTTCAATGGCAGTGTCAGTTGAAAAATAGTGGTCCCATTTAGTGTGGGCCTGGACTTCAATGGCAGTGTCAGTTGAAAAATAGTGGCTCAGATACCACAGCTTACCGGTATATAATTTGTGCACAAGGTATTTGCCTTGATGTCAATACCACTTCAGTTATAACTTTATCAAATGTTTACATTCTGTATAACATATTTCTCTATAATGATAAACATGTCTCCTATATTCACAGTCGGTCGACAGTTGACGTCGGTCGAAGCGCTCAGCTCAGCAGCGTCCCTCTCTGCCCCGTCTCTCTCTCAAAGTGTCGAGTGTGTGCGGAGACAAATCGATTCGGTTCAGTCAGTTGTCCTGATAAAGCTTCCCAGCGGAGACAAATGGATTCGGTTCAGTCAGTCGTCCTGATAAGCCCTTCCCAGCGGAGACAAATGGATTCGGTTCAGTCAGTTGTCCTGATAAAGCTTCCCAGCGGAGACAAATGGATTCGGTTCAGTCAGTTGTCCTGATAAGCCCTTCCCAGCGGAGACAAATGGATTCGGTTCAGTCAGTCGTCCTGATAAAGCTTCCCAGCGGAGACAAATGGATTCGGTTCAGTCAGTGGTCCTGATAAGCCCTTCCCAGCGGAGACAAATGGATTCGGTTCAGTCAGTCGTCCTGATAAGCCCTTCCCAGCGGAGACAAATGGATTCGGTTCAGTCAGTTGTCCTGATAAGCCCTTCCCAGCGGAGACAAATGGATTCGGTTCAGTCAGTCGTCCTGATAAGCCCTTCCCAGCGGAGACAAATGGATTCGGTTCAGTCAGTTGTCCTGATAAGCCCTTCCCAGCGGAGACAAATGGATTCGGTTCAGTCAGTCGTCCTGATAAGCCCTTCCCAGCGGAGACAAATGGATTCGGTTCAGTCAGTCGTCCTGATAAGCCCTTCCCAGCGGAGACAAATGGATTCGGTTCAGTCAGTCGTCCTGATAAGCCCTTCCCAGCGGAGACAAATGGATTCGGTTCAGTCAGTCGTCCTGATAAGCCCTTCCCAGCGGAGACAAATGGATTCGGTTCAGTCAGTCGTCCTGATAAGCCCTTCCCAGCGGAGACAAATGGATTCGGTTCAGTCAGTCGTCCTGATAAGCCCTTCCCAGCGGAGACAAATGGATTCGGTTCAGTCAGTCGTCCTGATAAGCCCTTCCCAGCGGAGACAAATGGATTCGGTTCAGTCAGTCGTCCTGATAAGCCCTTCCCAGCGGAGACAAATGGATTCGGTTCAGTCAGTCGTCCTGATAAGCCCTTCCCATAAAGTTTAGCAACAGCAGCAGCATGGCACTAGTTCAAACTTCTAAAAGAAAGTGATGTTTATTCCGAAGGGCCATTAAGCTACCTGCCGCCCTAGTATTCCGATGGGCCATTAAGCTACCTGCCGCCCTAGTATTCCGATGGGCCATTAAGCTACCTGCCGCCCTAGTATTCCGATGGGCCATTAAGCTACCTGCCGCCCTAGTATTCCGATGGGCCATTAAGCTACCTGCCGCCCTAGTATTCCGATGGGCCATTAAGCTACCTGCCGCCCTAGTATTCCGATGGGCCATTAAGCTACCTGCCGCCCTAGTATTCCGATGGGCCATTAAGCTACCTGCCGCCTAGTATTCCGATGGGCCATTAAGCTACCTGCCGCCCTAGTATTCCGATGGGCCATTAAGCTACCTGCCGCCCTAGTATTCCGATGGGCCATTAAGCTACCTGCCGCCCTAGTATTCCGATGGGCCATTAAGCTACCTGCCGCCCTAGTATTCCGATGGGCCATTAAGCTACCTGCCGCCCTAGTATTCCGATGGGCCATTAAGCTACCTGCCGCCCTAGTATTCCGATGGGCCATTAAGCTACCTGCCGCCCTAGTATTCCGATGGGCCATTAAGCTACCTGCCGCCCTAGTATTCCGATGGGCCATTAAGCTACCTGCCGCCCTAGTATTCCGATGGGCCATTAAGCTACCTGCCGCCCTAGTATTCCGATGGGCCATTAAGCTACCTGCCGCCCTAGTATTCCGATGGGCCATTAAGCTACCTGCCGCCCTAGTATTCCGATGGGCCATTAAGCTACCTGCCGCCCTAGTATTCCGATGGGCCATTAAGCTACCTGCCGCCCTAGTATTCCGATGGGCCATTAAGCTACCTGCCGCCCTAGTATTCCGATGGGCCATTAAGCTACCTGCCGCCCTAGTATTCCGATGGGCCATTAAGCTACCTGCCGCCCTAGTATTCCGATGGGCCATTAAGCTACCTGCCGCCCTAGTATTCCGATGGGCCATTAAGCAACCTGCCGCCCTAGTATTCCGATGGGCCATTAAGCAACCTGCCGCCCTAGTATTCCGATGGGCCATTAAGCTACCTGCCGCCCTAGTATTCCGATGGGCCATTAAGCTACCTGCCGCCCTAGTATTCCGATGGGCCATTAAGCTACCTGCCGCCCTAGTATTCCGATGGGCCATTAAGCTACCTGCCGCCCTAGTATTCCGATGGGCCATTAAGCTACCTGCCGCCCTAGTATTCCGATGGGCCATTAAGCTACCTGCCGCCCTAGTATTCCGATGGGCCATTAAGCTACCTGCCGCCCTAGTATTCCGATGGGCCATTAAGCTACCTGCCGCCCTAGTATTCCGATGGGCCATTAAGCTACCTGCCGCCTAGTATTCCGATGGGCCATTAAGCTACCTGCCGCCTAGTATTCCGATGGGCCATTAAGCTACCTGCCGCCCTAGTATTCCGATGGGCCATTAAGCTACCTGCCGCCCTAGTATTCCGATGGGCCATTAAGCTACCTGCCGCCCTAGTATTCCGATGGGCCATTAAGCTACCTGCCGCCCTAGTATTCCGATGGGCCATTAAGCTACCTGCCGCCCTAGTATTCCGATGGGCCATTAAGCTACCTGCCGCCCTAGTATTCCGATGGGCCATTAAGCTACCTGCCGCCCTAGTATTCCGATGGGCCATTAAGCTACCTGCCGCCCTAGTATTCCGATGGGCCATTAAGCTACCTGCCGCCCTAGTATTCCGATGGGCCATTAAGCTACCTGCCGCCCTAGTATTCCGATGGGCCATTAAGCTACCTGCCGCCCTAGTATTCCGATGGGCCATTAAGCTACCTGCCGCCCTAGTATTCCGATGGGCCATTAAGCTACCTGCCGCCCTAGTATTCCGATGGGCCATTAAGCTACCTGCCGCCCTAGTATTCCGATGGGCCATTAAGCTACCTGCCGCCCTAGTATTCCGATGGGCCATTAAGCTACCTGCCGCCCTAGTATTCCGATGGGCTAGGGGAGAAATAACTTGTAGTATTGGTCACCATCTCCAATTTGTTCCATCCCGCTTGCCACAGTAAGGGAGATGGAAGTAGCCAGATAGTGTAGCCAATATCAGGCCAGGGTGAAAGTTACATGTTCTGTAGTGATTTTCTCCGAAAATGTACAACTATGGTATTAATATCGGTCTAAAGTTACATTTTTGTAAAATAATAATAATAATAATAATAATTTTACTCCGATAAAACGTTATGATTCTGAACACTCCCACGTCCCAACTTCGGCAGACAAGTTTCAAATTCTCAATGAAGTTTCCAGACATAAGCATAAACTAGCTAGCTGGGAATCAGTACGACTGACTGAACCGAATCCGTTTGACTCCACTCGACTCTCGCTGCGCTACGAACACCAGGCGTGCCGGTATAACCTCTCCCGTCTCGAGCTCAACCGCCTGGTTTTCTGAATGAAACCGGAGCTCGCCTCGCGCTATAAATAGACCGGGCGGGCCTGACGTCACACTGGAAGCTGCATCCAGGTCGTTCTGTGGCTGCAGATGCATTTTTTTCTTCCAAGGAGCTTTCGGATGGGGAAGGACAGAGTCCTTCTGAAGGCAGCCCGAACAATGAAGCTAGATACATAGTAGCGGTTATTGTTACGTTGGGAAGGGAGAAAATGATTAACTTTCAACAAGCTGGGCCGTGATACCGGTTACGAAATGATCTTGCAGCATTTGCCTAGCTAGCTATCGGCGAGCGATTGTTATTTGTACAGTAGCTATCGAGCTACCTGCAATTTATTGAATCGCGCTCTGAACTCCTGTCTGTAGTTTTGGGTGACCAGATCGCACTCACTCAGCCCTAGAGAACGGTAGGTGCTTCTGTTATGACAGCCTGGCATCTTGTCCATCTGGGACAGAGACTAGGGTGGTGCCTGGCATCTTGTCCATCTGGGACAGAGACTAGGGTGGTGTCTGGCATCTTGTCCATCTGGGACAGAGACTAGGGTGGTGCCTGGCATCTTGTCCATCTGGAGACAGAGACTAGGGTGGTGTCTGGCATCTTGTCCATCTGGGACAGAGACTAGGGTGGTGTCTGGCATCTTGTCCATCTGGAACAGAGACTAGGGTGGTGTCTGTCCTCTCTGTCATTTCCTGTACAGAGCTCAGCACTTACGCTGTAGTTGAGTAGAGATGTACTTTAACTCATTTAATGTGGTACAAATTATATCATGCAACGATATCATTCTTGTTAGATTATTTGATTGATCTCATTAATTGATACTTACAAATAAAAAGAGTAAACTACAGCAGTCTTTGGTTGTTAAACATTGTGGAGGTTTGGCAAACCTTTTCTAAGCCAGGGTTTCCCAAACTCGGTCCTGCCCCCCCTGGGTGGACGTTTTGGTTTTTGCCCTAGCACTACACAGCTGATTAAAATAATCAAAGCTTGATGATGAGTTGGTTATTTTAATCAGCTGTGTAGTGCTAGGGCAAAAATCTAAACGTGCACCAGGGGGGGCCCCAGGACCGAGTTTGGGAAACCCTGTTCTAAGTAAACAGAAGACTTTGTTGCCATGCAACTAAATGACATCATAGTGATTATGACCAGCAGCAGACTCCCATCAACTATCTTCGGAAATTATAAACAAGTAATGAATAATTATAGAACAAGATGTAGCTAATTCGCTTAGTTTATTAGTCACATGCACAGGGTCGCAAATGTAATTGCAGGGTAAAGTGAAATTCTTAAGCTCCTATATGTTGGAACTCTCAGGCACATTTTGGGGATTGACTGATCCCAACCGGAACTTCATTTCAGAGTAGCATCACTGTTGTTGCCTAGGGCCGTGTCCTCCTCTTAGCTGCTGAAGTCAACTGTTCTGAATGTCATACAGTAGGACTAAATCTACCTTTCAGCTGGCCCCTCTTTACCAGAGCCCTTTCAGCTGGCCCCTCTTTACCCGAGACCTTTCAGCTGGCCCTCTTTACCAGAGCCCTTTCAGCTGGCCCCTCTTTACCAGAGCCCTTTCAGCTGGCCTCTCTTTACCCGAGACCTTTCAGCTGGCCCCTCTTTACCGGAGCCCTTTCAGCTGGCCTGAGCCCTTTCAGCTGGCCTCTCTTTACCCGAGCCTTTCAGCTGGCCCTCTACCCGAGCCCTTTCAGCTGGCCCCTCTTTACCGGAGCCCTTTCAGCTGGCCCCTCTTTACCCGAGCCCTTTCAGCTGGCCCCTCTTTACCGAGCCCTTTCAGCTGGCCTCTCTTTACCCGAGCCCTTTCAGCTGGCCCCTCTTTACCAGAGACCTTTCAGCTGGCCTCTCTTTACCCGAGCCCTTTCAGCTGGCCTCTCTTTACCCGAGCCCTTTCAGCTGGCCTCTCTTTACCTGAGCCCTTTCAGCTGGCCTCTCTTTACCCGAGCCCTTTCAGCTGGCCTCTCTTTACCCAAGCCCTTTCAGCTGGCCTCTCTTTACCCGAGCCCTTTCAGCTGGCCCTCTCTTTACCCGAGCCCTTTCAGCTGGCCTCTCTTTACCCGAGCCCTTTCAGCTGGCCCCTCTTCTGACCTCAGACAATACTAAACAACAGGTGTGCATTCAACAGTAGTGTAACGGCTGAAGCAAACACAAAGCTTGGTTGTCAAGAGTCCCTACTCTGTTGACGAGCTAAAATGATTTGTTTTGGATGCAGAGCTGCAGATTAGAGCCAGTTTCCTCCTCCTCTTCATCCCCCCCCTCTGTTCCCTGGCCTCGATGTGGTTCTAGAGCAGCAGTGGCAGATTAGTGGACCTCAGCGTTAATACTATCCTGTTGCCATGTCATCAGATATGTCATCAGATGTCCAGTATAATAAGAAGAATGTGAATAGCTGCTTATTAGAACCTCTTTCAGGATTGTTTGAATGAACTGAGCAACAATTATGTCTTAAATGATGTGTGTACCTACATTGTTAAGTTGCTCATCTGCATTGTTTAGGCCAGGGTTCTTCAATTCCGGTCCTGGAGGGCCGAAACACCTCTGTTTTTCATCCTCTCCTTCTAATCAGGGGCTAATTCAGACCTGGGACACCAGGTGAGTGCAATTAACTACCAGGTAGAAATAAAAAACAGAAGTGTTTCGGCCTTCCAGGACCGGAATTGAAGAACCCTGGTTTAGGCTATCTACTACCTAACATTGCATCATCATCATCCATTGTGATTGAGCCTGTTTTCTCTCCTGTCACACAGGGACCTGACCAGTAGCATGGACTACGAGAGACCCAACGTTGAGACCATTAAGTGTGTCGTGGTGGGGGACAACGCCGTAGGGAAGACACGGCTGATCTGTGCCCGGGCCTGCAACACCACTCTGAACCAGTACCAACTACTGGCCACACACGTCCCTACGGTCTGGGCTATAGACCAATACAGAGTCTGTCAAGAGGTACAGTAGCCAACCCTAATTAACCCTGACCCCTGACCCCAGCACATCTCCCTACGGTCTGGGTTATAGACCAATACAGAGTCTGTCAAGAGGTACAGTAGCTAACCCTAATTAACCCTGACCCCTGACCCCAGCACATCTCCCTACGGTCTGGGCTATAGACCAATACAGAGTCTGTCAAGAGGTACAGTAACTAACCCTAATTAACCCTGACCCCTGACCCCAGCACATCTCCCTACGGTCTGGGCTATAGACCAATACAGAGTCTGTCAAGAGGTACAGTAGCTAACCCTAATTAACCCTGACCCCTGACCCCAGCACATCTCCCTACGGTCTGGGTTATAGACCAATACAGAGTCTGTCAAGAGGTACAGTAGCCAACCCTAATTAACCCTGACCCCTGACCCCAGCACATCTCCCTACGGTCTGGGTTATAGACCAATACAGAGTCTGTCAAGAGGTACAGTAGCTAACCCTAATTAACCCTGACCCCAGCACATCTCCCTACGGTCTGGGTTATAGACCAATACAGAGTCTGTCAAGAGGTACAGTAGCTAACCCTAATTAACCCTGACCCCTGACCCCAGCACATCTCCCTACGGTCTGGGCTATAGACCAATACAGAGTCTGTCAAGAGGTACAGTAGCCAACCCTAATTAACCCTGACCCCTGACCCCAGCACATCTCCCTACGGTCTGGGCTATAGACCAATACAGAGTCTGTCAAGAGGTACAGTAGCTAACCCTAATTAACCCTGACCCCTGACCCCAGCACATCTCCCTACGGTCTGGGTTATAGACCAATACAGAGTCTGTCAAGAGGTACAGTAACTAACCCTAATTAACCCTGACCCCTGACCCCTGACCCCAGCACATCTCCCTACGGTCTGGGCTATAGACCAATACAGAGTCTGTCAAGAGGTATAGTAGCTAACCCTAATTAACCCTGACCCCTGACCCCAGCACATCTCCCTACGGTCTGGGTTATAGACCAATACAGAGTCTGTCAAGAGGTACAGTAACTAACCCTAATTAACCCTGACCCTGACCCCCAGCACATCTCCCCTACGGTCTGGGCTATAGACCAATACAGAGTCTGTCAAGAGGTACAGTAACTAACCCTAATTAACCCTGACCCCTGACCCCAGCACATCTCCCTACGGTCTGGGCTATAGACCAATACAGAGTCTGTCAAGAGGTATAGTAGCTAACCCTAATTAACCCTGACCCCTGACCCCAGCACATCTCCCTACGGTCTGGGTTATAGACCAATACAGAGTCTGTCAAGAGGTACAGTAACTAACCCTAATTAACCCTGACCCCTGACCCCAGCACATCTCCCTACGGTCTGGGCTATAGACCAATACAGAGTCTGTCAAGAGGTACAGTAACTAACCCTAATTAACCCTGACCCCTGACCCCAGCACATCTCCCTACGGTCTGGGCTATAGACCAATACAGAGTCTGTCAAGAGGTATAGTAGCTAACCCTAATTAACCCTGACCCCTGACCCCAGCACATCTCCCTACGGTCTGGGTTATAGACCAATACAGAGTCTGTCACTACCTGTCTCTACACTGCAGATCAAACGGCCCTACCTAACATCAAACGGCCCTACCTGCCATCAAACGGCCCTACCTGCCATCAAACGGCCCTACCTGCCATCAATTGGCCCGAAAGAAAGCCTGTCCCTTTAAGAACTCAGTGATGATGTCACAGCTATCGCAAGCTGGCAGGGTGTTTAGTTCATTACCAAGTGCAGCTCGCCACCTGCTGCTGTGAACACAAATCTCAGTTTTGGACATCATTTCCCTTCACTGTGTGTGAATACCAGAACTGTAAGTAAGGTATATGTTTTCCCCCTGTTTTACTGATGAAAGTTGTCAATAGTTTATATATCTAGTTTTTATGCTAGCTACCTATCTAACATTGTTAGCTACATTTTCACCTGTCATTGTTAGCTGGTTAGTCTGATGTTGCTAGCTAGCTAGCTAGCTAACATTGTTAGCTACATTTTCACCTGTCATTGATAGCTGGTTAGTCTGATGTTGCTAGCTAGCTATCTAACATTGTGTTGATAAAACAAGTTTACTGGAGAACGGAGACCAAGTAGAGACTTTCGGACAAGGTGGATAATTGTATAATATGAGGCAGTTTATTCAGAGGTAAAGATATCTGTAAATAGCGTGCACGGACCCGTTCGTCAACCTCGTAGGGAGATATCTGAGAGAGCGAGCCCCTAAACATTGTGTGCTGACATTTTATACAATAAAATAAAGTAGGTTGATTCTAGTAGTTCTGATCTTCTGATTGGTCCTGATGAGTTGGTCGAGGTCACTTCCATTGCATTGGCTCTGAGTCGGGTTCTCTGTCTTCAGATGTTCAGCCTAAGAGAAGGGGGTTTTTGTGTGTGTGTGCTTAACAATGATGATGTGTGTGTGTGTGTGTGTGCGTGTGTGTATGTGTGTGTGTGTGTGTGTGTGTGTGTGTGTGTGTGTGTGTGTGTGTGTATGTGTGTGTGTGTGTATGTGTGTATGTTTAACAATGATGATGTGTGTGTGTGTGTGTGTGTGTATGTGTGTGTGTGTGTGGGGGGTGTGTGTGTGTATGTCCTCAGAGCAATAACTTGTGAGTTGGGAGAACTGAGAGACCTATGGCGTGGGTGTTGTCCATAGCCACCTGCTGATAAGGCCGACAAGATAGAAGTCTTTGTGCATTGTATTAAATCCAAAGGCCCAACACAAGATGGGTCATGCACAAGATTTTAGTCAGACCAAGCTATAACATTATATATATTTACTACGACAAATCCCTCTCTTCACGTCTCCCCAGAGACGTGACCAAGTAACAGTAAAGAAGGAAAACTTAAGACGTGACACAAGCTAACAGTGTAATTGGCAAAATAGGGAAAACTTTATCAGAAGATAAAGTTTTGATTCCCCCCTCCTCACGTCTCACAAGAGACGTGACATAAAGCTGAAATGCTGCAATTTGGCAAAATAGGGAAAACTTTATCAGAAGATAAAGTTTTACATTCCCCCTCTTCACGTCTCACAAGAGACGTGACAAAAAAGCTTAAATGCTATTCATCATCCAGATATCCTTGGTCAGCATCGTCAATAGCAAGCAAAGGAAACATCTGACCGTTATCTGCAGGATGTGGATCAATAGCGGTGGTTATAATCCTGGTTGTCAGCGTCCGTATGCATGGAATGCAACAGCATCCACAAAGCACTAGAATTGCAGCAAAATTGAGATGGATACAAGTATAGAAGAAACAAGCGTTTTATATTTACCAAACGCATCCATCCAAGAGTCCCACATTGAAGTGTCCACCCCTGAGTGGCTCTTCATCTTACCATTAAGAGTTCGTAACCCTTCCAGGGCAATTATCAAACTGCCATCTGTGGCTGTATTGTTGGGAATAAAGGTACAACATTGTTCACCAAACATAGCACATACTCCTCCTTTTTCAGCCAGGAGCATGTCGACAGCAATACGATTTTGGAAAGCCATGAGAGAGGTTGCAGCCAACTGTCCAATTGCCTAATTTTAACATTAATGTATGCAGTTAATTCTATCGACGTTTTTATTAATAGTACAACAGTCAGCACCCAAAAGGACGAGCCCCCAAAAACTGTACTCCATGTACCCATGTTCAAGGACAGTTTCACAGACAACAAAGAGAGAGTGTTCTTATCAGCCTGTTATGTGAAACAATCCATATCAGTATAGTGCTCCTCATTAATGCATTCCTTCCAAGCTATTCATCACATACAGATCCAAAAAATAAAACCCAACAATTTTATGGTGTCACTCTAAACAGAGTATAATCACCCTTAAGAATAACAGGATATGGAAATTAAATCACAACATTTAATGTTAATAGAAAATAAAAATAATAATTTTAACCCTCTATTCCTCCCCTACACCTAACATGTACTGAGTTGGCTACCAGCCACCCAGGAATCCTTTACCTTCACATCAGGAAGAATAAACAATCACAGTGGTTAGTAAAAACGTAAGGTAATAAATGAGCAAGAACTGAAAATAAATGCGTGTATGTATTTTACTAGGCAAAACATGGATCATCCAGCTTGGTCTCAGAGTCAGTAGCAGAGTCACCTGCATCATCCTGGGCCGGTAACAACAGCATCATACCTGACGCCTGCACCACTCCTACCACTGACCTCCTGAGACAGGGGACGATGCAAGCAGCACAACACATTAACAGCAAAAACACAATTACTAGGGTCAGAAATCCAGTAACCACCATAGAAGAGTACTCACCAAACCAGTCACTCAGCCAGGAAATAAGGCAACATCCACAAAGAACAAGTATACCCATAGAGGCCATAACTTCACCCAGAATAGTCACAACAATAGTTTTCCATTTACCAAATACGTTATCAAACCAACCGTTTATGGAGCTATCAATACCAGAGTTCTCAACCAGTTCGTTCGCCAGCGTGGTGATGGTCACTCAAGCGCTTTGGTCACGGGCCCGTCCGGTGCTATATTGTTGGAGATGAAAGTACAGCACATATATCCAAACAGAACACAAACCCCGTCCCGCTCAGCCAAAAGCATATCTAAAGCTATTCTATTCTGCCATGTCATTAAGCTAGTTGCCGCTGTCTGCTCAGCTAATCCCTTTATTGCATCACGAGTGTGGTTAATAAATCTTTTGCTGGTTATATTAAATATAATTTATCCAATCTACATTTTTATTAATTGTTTGACCACCAGAAAATACTTGATTCAAACCCAGCTGCGATCTGATTGTGGATCCCATCAATATATATCCTTTCATCAAAGGATCCCGGGAGGAGGTCCTACTTTCTATGTGACAACTCACCAATCTCTGACACGTTTGATTGTTTGCGTATGTAGGTGAGTTCACAATCAGTTATCACCACACATCCATCAGATGTCAGCACGGGCCTGGTTTTGGCTCCTATAATCCTCTTGCTGCAACAAAGAGGAGAGATTTAGTCATGGTCTCTTTAGGTGTGACATTCTCTGTGTGGGAGCAGGAGCTAAGATGCCCTACCCTGTATCCTATCCTTACTAGTCCTAGAAAAACAATAATAAGAATCCCCTGTGACTTCAAACTGAGGCAACCCAGGTCGGGATGACTTTGTTATCGGGGGAAACAGATAGTGCAAGTTACCATAAGACTCTTTCACCACATTCCCAGGTGGCTTGCATGGAGGAAAAACCTGACAGAGAGTTAAAGCCTGTCAAGGGGAACGGAGTAGTTGTTATCCCTGGTTTGGCTGTCCTACAGGCAAAACAGTCCTCTTTAGACATAGTTTTTTTCCCGTATACTGAATCCATTCCAACCACAGGTTAAGATTTCTATACCCCGTTTCCACCTGTACTACTTCCTCCAGGTCCATAGTTTTGCACTATCTTTATCACAGCCCCGGTCTCACTACCTCCCTCAGAGAGGTTTACTCTAGAATTTCCCCTTTCCCTACGTCTAGCTGTCTCCTATGCCTTTTCAACTTGTTAGGTTAACTACCACTTCTGGCTGAAACAGGAGGGTCCGTGTGTGTTAGGAATATGGCCCCCACAATCAGACAGCTACCTACCGTCGGGAGACCTGTGAATCCCCACCCTTGCCCTGAGAACATGTCAGATGCCAGAGGCCAACCCATTGCTTTACCTTCTATCGAACTCACACAGGGATGATCAGACAGGGTAAGGGAATCTTCGTTAAGGAGGCAACCCCCGAGCCCTAGTGGTGATCGGATCTTTCTCCTAACTCTGTGTTTGTTCGTCAGGTGTAGCTGGTTTTGTACAGTGTGTGACATGCACCCAGATGGATCTCTCAGCTATTCTGCTGGCAAAGGCAGTACTTGGTAGGG
The DNA here is from genome assembly GCF_020615455.1 of Coregonus clupeaformis. Taxonomy (NCBI): domain Eukaryota; kingdom Metazoa; phylum Chordata; class Actinopteri; order Salmoniformes; family Salmonidae; genus Coregonus; species Coregonus clupeaformis. The sequence continues at coordinate 88,989,727 of NC_059192.1, forward strand.
CCCTTCCCGCCAGGCCTGATTCAGTCTCCTGGTTAGATAGAGTGGGTCACCTTCTCCTTTAGTTCACCTGTGGGGCACAAAACCTCTGACATACAGGTGTGGTTAATAAACTATCATACATGTTTTTTTTTTTTTAAAGTATTTTGTCCTCTCCTTCGTATATATTTAATAAAGTATTTTGTCCTCTCCTTCGTATATATTTAATATTTAATCCAACCATCCCCCTCTTTGACACATGATTTGGCCATGTGTCAATATTACCACCTACCTAAACAATCACTTTAGTTAATATTGGTATTTCATTATCCAATTGCCATTCCTCCACTCTCTCTTCTGTTATTTATGGTTCAAATCAAATATATTATTACCAAATTATAATCTTCTTCACAATTATCACAGTACTATAAATTACCCTCAACTTAGTAAAATAAACTATCTTAAAGTCTTCCTCTCATGCCTTTAGAATGTACTAGTGTGGATGATTAATTAACACCAGAATGTTAAAACAGAGTTCAGAAGCCATTGAAATCATTTAACGAACTGTTTAATCCCATAGTATACTAAACAATTACCATTATTCTAAATATTTCATAAATGTTAGTTATCCCAAGTGTTCATTAAGTCCTCATGACATTCATTCTCATAAGAAATCATATATACCCCAAACTCAGCCAAAACCTAAAAAATCCATAAAATTCACTGTGTGCACCTTTAAGACCTATAACCCTTGACCTGCTGAAAACCCCCCAAAAATTGAAACAAGGCTTTATAAACATCATACTAGGTGTGTTGTTTTTATTTGAAAACCCAATTTGAAAAACAACCACAAATAGCCAGGCCTTAATTTGGTAGCTCACTTTCATGACCTAAATACTGCCTAACTTCACTACTGCTCCCCTAGCCCTTGGCAACATTCCAACGAGATGAGCTAATCTCTTTCTCCTGGTTATCCCCAGTCTTAACCCATCAATAATTGTTTGTATCAATCTAATTCCTCATAACTAATCTATAAAACCACTCAAAATTCCTCGTGTATACAATTATTATTTAATTGATTACCCTAACTCTGCTACATGTACCAAACATTTATATTTTCCCGCTAAACCATTTCAGTTCGCTATTCAATTTATTTAACTGTTCTCTCTGATTATGCCCTAATTAATAAAACAAATACTAGCTATCGTTGATTAGCATACATTTAATAATGTTCCTACCATCTGAACTGTACTGTCTCTCACCCTCCCCTTGCTCCTTGGGGAGAGCGCATGGTAACCTTATAACATATTTTCATAGACTTTTCTAGAATACTTCTATTTAAGCTATCTAATTCAACCTTTCACATCCACATAGTAATCTAGGTATATAGCCCCACTGCGAAAGCTTTGTCTACTGTCCCTACCTGTGTTCGAACCAGGGACATCGCCAGTCACTCCACACCATCTACGATTCTCACAAAGTAAATACTTTCACGTCGCACATCCAGCCACGTCATCACCCCCCGTCTAGCCAGCCCTTCCGTCTCAAACACCCTAGTAGCCTAAATAAAACACACTCTAACAGCGTTCTGCATTTTCATCTATCATCGGGTTTAAGAACTAACGTAACAACATTAACTATTCTCTATTGCTGTAGTAACGTCTTGTTTGGTTCAGTTTATTTATTACGGAGTGTCCATAATACTATAATAATACATAATCGAATTCCCCTCATGCATACAGATTTCACCTTATGCCATTGAAATGCCAAATAAACCATAATAGTTCAATGGAGCCCCCTATTGGCTCTCCCCTACCTATACATTACTTCTACAACCACTTTAGTTATGGTCCGATTACAAATTAAACCTTATCACATGATCAAACAACGCCACAACCTTAAACTCATATGGGGCGGCAGGCAGCTTAGTGATCAGTAGCGCCGCGCCAAGAACCGAGAGGTCGCGGTTCCAATCCCCGAGCCGACCAGGCGAAAAATCTGCCGATGTGCCCTCGAGCAAGGCACTCAACCCCAATCGCTCCTGCAAATCGCTCTGGACAAGAGCGTCTGCCAAATCACCAAAAATGCAAATGTAAATATTCTCTACTTTCTCACCCATCTCATCCCTCGTCAGAAACCCACAGGCACCTCTCAAATAATCACCCCGTGGTGTTCCCAGCCAACTCCAGTCTTTCCTCGCTCCAAAAGCCACACTTTCGCTCTCTCCAGCCCCTCCCCTCGCAACTCTCTCTTTCTCTCTCACTGCTCATTTCTCCTTTACACACCTTATGTATCTGTTTTAAGCATGGATTCGAGTTTATCTGCGTCCAGACGTCCCTCAAAACCATACCTCTCCCTCCACCTAATGTCTAGAACTCTGCCACAGTTAAACTTCTACCTCCTCGCAACCTATAGGGTAGGACCTCCCCTAATAGGATTTATGCAAAAGGTCTCAGTTCAAACTGGGTCCCTTTAGGAATCTAGTTGTGGGTCAAATCTTATCCACCAATGCGTCAATCCGTAGTTCGACACATTCTGGATACGTTTATCTTTATTCCTTATTCCTTATTCCTTATTCCTTAATTCCTTAGTATAAAACACAATACCAGATATCTCATGTATGCCTTAATTCATTAGGATGGAAAATTATTTAACAAGTATTCATACTCACGCTCAGTACTACTGATCATAAATTGGTATTGGTCTATAATACAATATGCAAGATTTCGTTTTAACAGGCTCTGCATACCTTTTTAGAAGAGCGCGCTCTGATCAGGTTTCCTGAGCCAAGACGAATAGTTGATTTCTCCAGGATTTTCAGGTCACTCTTCCGTCTGTTTTTAGATCGATGATTTGCCTTTTCCTCTCGCACCAACTTTTAGATCGAATTAAAAAACCATTCGGCACCACTCCCGCTCTATCCTGTATTTTTTTGATCTAGATATTCATTAAACTTGAGTTTTGGGACGGTAGTGGTTGCCATGGTTATACAGTTTTTTTAGACTATCTTGGTGCTCTTAGCCCGTCACTGGCCGAATCCAGCAATGTATTCTTGGCGCTGACTGAGATTTATCTCTGATGTCCCACCCTCGTACACAAAAAAATGTTCAATACTTTATTATTAGGAATTATTTTGCAAAAGGTATTATTGTTTTTCAATTATTCGAATTATTATATATTTTCCCAAAAGGTATCAGAACCGCCCTTTTGGAACAATATATTAACAAACTCAAGCGCTCCCAAAATAATTATCAATTTAATTTTAGGAATTATTTAGCAAAAGTTATTATTGTTTTTCAGTTATTCGAGTTATTATATATTTTCCCAAAAGGTATCAGAACCGCCCTTTTGGAACAATATATTAACAAACTCAAGCGCTCCCAAAATAATTATCAATTTAATTTTAGGAATTATTTAGCAAAAGTTATTATTGTTTTTCAGTTATTCGAGTTATTATATATTTTCCCAAAAGGTATCAGAATCGCCCTTTTGGAACAATATATTAACAAACTCGAGCGCTTCCAAAATAATTATCAATCTAATTTTAGGAATTATGAAAATACCAACACCACAAGAGGGAAAAAGTTCAAGTCAGCTTTTAGCGCAGCGGCTACATAACAGGCAAAATAGGACTCGGTGGTCCTCTTAAAAGTTATCCACTAGTTAGTCTCATGAAACGGCCAATCTTACACAACATTCAGGTTATCATTTCAACAATTACATTTTCATTACATATCAGCATCAACACACGAATTCAGTTTAAGTTCCTCACAGTACATATAGTTGAGTGCCACGTCAACCAATTGCCCGACTATCTGAACTTGTATTTTTATTTTTATTTTTTTGATTCTCCTCAAGGAGACTCCCAGTCGTTTAAACCATTCAACTGGCGTCTAGTCGGGAGAACCTTTTCTGGACTTGGATTCTCACGGAATTAACTCAACCCGACTATCTAAATCTTTTTATCAAGTCACCAGATCCTTCTCTTGTGGATCAAATAAAAGGGGTCCATCGCTTGTGGACCAAAACCTCTGTAATAGGCTCCTCACTAGAAAGCCGCATTTCAACAGAAAATAAAACCACTGTAACTAGACTTCTTCTCTTAGAGTCACATTTCAACAGTAAAAACCTAAGCAACACACGAATTCAGTTTAAGTTCCTCACAGTACATATAGTTGAGTGCCACGTCAACCAATTGCCCGACTATCTGAACTTGTATTTTTATTTTTATTTTTTTGATTCTCCTCAAGGAGACTCCCAGTCGTTTAAACCATTCAACTGGCGTCTAGTCGGGAGAACCTTTTTCTGGACTTGGATTCTCACGGAATTAACTCAACCCGACTATCTGAATCTTTTTATCAAGTCACCAGATCCTTCTCTTGTGGATCAAATAAAAGGGGTCCATCGCTTGTGGACCAAAACCTCTGTAATAGGCTCCTCACTAGAAAGCCGCATTTCAACAGAAAATAAAACCACTGTAACTAGACTTCTTCTCTTAGAGTCACATTTCAACAGTAAAAACCTAAAGAATTCAGATATCTTTACATATGTGCCTTTTGAGTCATAATAGATATGTTATAAATTTTACAGTAATCCATACTCACGCCCAGTACTTACTGATCATAATTTAGTTTATCCTACAATACAATATGCAGATTTTGTTTTAACAGGTTCTGCTTACCTTTGTATTGACGGCCGTCTAGATCAGTTTCCTGAGGCGAGCTGGATTCCCGGCTGCTCCTGCGGACAGGTCACCCGTCCTTTCAGATCCGTCTCTTACTTGTCTCCTGTCTCTATCAACTTTTATGGACCGAATTCAGAGTTAGAAAACCACCCTCTGCTACCAAGTTTGTTGATAAAACAAGTTTACTGGAGAACGGAGACCAAGTAGAGACTTTCGGACAAGGTGGATAATTGTATAATATGAGGCAGTTTATTCAGAGGTAAAGATATCTGTAAATAGCGTGCACGGACCCGTTCGTCAACCTCGTAGGGAGATATCTGAGAGAGCTGAGCCCCTAAACATTGTGTGCTGACATTTTATACAATAAAATAAAGTAGGTTGATTCTAGTAGTTCTGATCTTCTGATTGGTCCTGATGAGTTGGTCGAGGTCACTTCCATTGCATTGGCTCTGAGTCGGGTTCTCTGTCTTCAGATGTTCAGCCTAAGAGAAGGGGTTTTTGTGTGTGTGTGCTTAACAATGATGATGTGTGTGTGTGTGTGTGTGCGTGTGTGTATGTGTGTGTGTGTGTGTGTGTGTGTGTATGTGTGTGTGTGTGTATGTGTGTGTGTGTGTATGTGTGTGTGTGTGTATGTGTGTATGTTTAACAATGATGATGTGTGTGTGTGTGTGTGTGTGTATGTGTGTGTGTGTGTGGGGGTGTGTGTGTGTATGTCCTCAGAGCAATAACTTGTGAGTTGGGAGAACTGAGAGACCTATGGCGTGGGTGTTGTCCATAGCCACCTGCTGATAAGGCCGACAAGATAGAAGTCTTTGTGCATTGTATTAAATCCAAAGGCCCAACACAAGATGGGTCATGCACAAGATTTTAGTCAGACCAAGCTATAACATTATATATATTTACTACGACAATTGTTAGCTACATTTTCACCTGTCATTGTTAGCTGGCTAGTCTGATGTTGCTAGCTACTTGTATTTTTGTTTCAGTCATTGGATTATTATAACAGATGAGCGCTGTATATCTTGTTTTGTTATTGCTAAATGAATGTGCCTTATCTTAGTATTGATGCCGTTGTATTCATGTTTTATTATTATTTTCAGGCCACATCTTGTATGGATAAATGGACAGTTAATTGGATAATCACAGCTGACTGACATGGCGCAGAATTGCAAACATTTAAAATCTCCAATCAACATTAAAGAACCCTAAACTGAGGAACTGTCTCTCTAATAGGAGTACAATCTCCATAACTTCACCTACTCAATTAGCGTATTCATTCCAGAGGCATCACCCTCTAATACGTGGTCCTTCAGAGTCGGATTTAGTAAACCACCCGACGATATGGATCCAACACATACAGACGCACCTGACCCATCCGTGCAGCCCCGTTCACAGAGAGAAAGACGTCCCCCAGCCCACCTGGGTGATTATGCTGTTGAATATCTCCCTCCGAGGAACAATGACTATCCATCACTCAGGCAACTCCCTCATTAGGACGAAGGAGTAGTCGAGCGGACGTCCGATCAGAGAGGAGTGCTACCAGCTCCAGATAGATTGTCCGCTCATCGGTGAGCCGCTTCCCAGACCTATCCCACCTATGCTGGAGGAAAGAATGAAGCTCATGGAGTTGAATAACCTACAACGTCAGCTAGAGCAAGATCACAATGTCGACGTAGAGTGTTGACGCATTGCAGCCGACGCCAGAGAAGCTCAGCGTCAACAGGAGGAAGCTCACCAGGCCCGAGAAGCAATAGCTACACAACTGAACAGGCAGCGGCATCTACAGAAGGTAGCTAATGAGCTAGAGCTACCAAGCGTGTCACATCCTGTCTTAAAGAAAGAGATGAAGATGTTGATGCAGCCAGAACCCAGATGACTCAGTCAGAGCAGAGGAACCCCTCACCAGCACCGTCTGATGAATCCTGTGACAGCTGTGTGTCTATCCCACTGACACAGCCACAACACGCCAACCTGGCAGAAAGAGGCAGAGCCTATGAAGACTCACAACATCTTCTCCCTGCCTACCCGAGGCACTCATCACCAGCTCCCGTGGTTCCATATCGCCACCAGCACGTGTCTCCATACCCCGGACCAGCACCTGCGGCTCCATACCCTGGACCAGCATCCGCAGCGCCACATCCTGCACCAGGATTTCCACCATACTCTGTTCCAGGTGAACCCTACTTACCTGCGGGACAAAGCATGCCCTATCCCACTGCAGCAGCACCATATCCTGCTCCGGGACAGATGGCACCCTACCCGGAGCCTGCTCCGCCACCTGGCACGGATCAGCTGATTGCCTCATGAAACGGCATGCCAAAGCCGTCATTGCCCTACTTTGAGAGCGGTAGAGAGAGTGACTTTGCCCTCCTCAAGATGACCCTAGATGACCTAATGAGCAGTCACAGACACCTAAATGAGCGGTATAAGTATCAAGTGGTCCTGGCCCACCTGAAACTACAGAGTGCAGTCCAGTTCACTAAGGCCTACATGCACAAACCAAGACCTTACACTGCTGCCTTACAAGCCCTGCAGGACAAGTACGGTCAGCCCCGCCAACTCGTCCAGTGTGAGCTAGCCACCATCCTAAACTCCCCGCCGTCAGGTTCGGAGATGCAGATGCCTTCGACACCTTTGCCCTGTCTGTCCACTCACTGGTAGGCATGCTCAGGACCCTTGAGGGGCAGAACGGCTATGAGCTCAGATGTGGATCCCACATCAACCGACTCTTGAGCAAGATGCCACAGAGCTACCGAGATGAATTCGTTGAGTACTGCTTCGATCGCGGCATCCTCAGGACTGGCATGGACCAGAGGTACACCCTACACGACTTGGCAGCCTGGTTGCAGAAGAAGTCCCAGGCTAAGTGCATATCAAGCAGCGCCGCAGCCCTCTATCAAGGTGATATGCCTTTCAAGAAAGACCACCGTGCCTTCACGAGACAGGAGCGATCTGCTTCAATTCTCTTCAACGCAAGTGAAGTTCCAAACCCCAAGGAAATCCAAACCCAAGCCATACTGTCCCTACTGTGACAATAAAGAACACTTTCTCAACTCATGTGAAGAGTTCAAGAAGCTGAACACAGGACAGATCGTCAAGTGGATAAAGGATGGAAAAAGGTGTTGGAAGTGCGGACGATCCCACAAAGCTGATGCTTTGCACCCTCAGACGACCTTGCAAGACATGTAAAGAGAAGCACCTAACGGTCCTTCTCGACGCCATACTGTTCTTGGATGGTTCGGAGAAGTTGCTCTCGGAGGATGTGTTGGTACCATTCTTTATTCATGGCTGTGTTCTTAGGCAAAATTGTGAGTGAGCCCACTCCCTTGGCTGAGAAGCAACCCCACACATGAATGGTCTCAGGATGCTTTACTGTTGGCATGACACAGGACTGATGGTAGCTCTCACCTTGTCTTCTCCGGACAAGGTTTTTTTCCGGATGCCCCAAACAATCGGAAAGGGGATTCATCAGAGAAAATGACTTTACCCCAGTCCTCAGCAGTCTAATCCCTGTACCTTTTGCAGAATATCAGTCTGTCCCTGATGTTTTTCCTGGAGAGAAGTGGCTTCCTCGCTGCCCTTCTTGACACCAGGCCATCCTCCAAAAGTCTTCGCCTCACTGTGCGTGCAGATGCACTCACACCTGCCTGCTGCCATTCCTGAGCAAGCTTTTTACTGGTGGTGCCCCGATCCCGCAGCTGAATCAACTTTAGGAGACGGTCCTGACGCATGCTGGACTTTTTTGGGCGCCCTGATGCCTTCTTCACAACAATTGAACCTCTCTCCTTGAAGTTCTTGATGATCCGATAAATGGTTGATTTAGGTGCAATCTTACTAGCAGCAATATCCTTGCCTGTGAAGCCCTTTTTGTGCAAAGCAATGATGACGGCACGTGTTTCCTTGCAGGTAACCATGGTTAACAGAGGAAGAACAATGATTTCAAGCACCACCCTCCTTTTAAAGCTTCCAGTCTGTTATTCTAACTCAATCAGCATGACAGAGTGATCTCCAGCCTTGTCCTCGTCAACACTCTCACCTGTGTTAACGAGAGAATCGCTGACATGATGGCAGCTGGTCCTTTTGTGGCAGGGCTGAAATGCAGTGGAAATGTTTTGTTGGGATTAAGTTCATTTTCATGGCACAGAGGGACTTTGCAATTAATTGCAATTCATCTGATCACTCTTCATGACATTCTGGAGTATATGCAAATTGCCATCATCAAAACTGAGGCAGCAGACTGTGAAAATTAGTATTTGTGTCATTCTCAACTTTTGACCACGACTGTACAGTAAGTATTGAAATAAATTTTGTTTAAACATCTATGTTTTTTAAATATGTGTCTCTGTGTGTGTGACCCGCTGTAGGTGTTAGAGCGCTCCAGGGATGTGGTGGATGAGGTCAGCGTGTCTCTCAGGTTGTGGGACACCTTCGGAGATCACCATAAAGACAGACGCTTCGCGTACGGAAGGTAAGACTGACACCTAACGCTGAGGATGGGCTGAGATGGGTTGGGCTGGGCGGGGGCTGGGCTGGGCGGGGCGGGGGTTGAGATGGAATGGGTGGCTGGGCGGGGGCTGAGATGGGATGGGCTGGGGCTGGGGCTGGGATGGGCTGGGGCTGGGCGGGGGGCTGGGATGGGCTGGGGCTGGGGCTGGGCTGGGCTGAGATGGGCTGGGGCTGGGCTGAGATGGGTGCGGGGGCCGGGCGGGGGGCTGAGATGGGCTGGGCTGGGAGGGCTGAGCTGGGGCTGGGCGGGGGCTGAGATGGGCTGGGAGCTGGGATGGGCTGGGCTGAGAGTGGGATGGGATGGGCTGGGCTGGGCGGGGGCTGAGATGGGATGGGCTGGGCTGGGGGCTGGGGCGGGGGGGCTGAGATGGGCTGGGGCTGGGCTGGGGGGGGCTGAGATGGGCTGGGGGCTGGGCTGGGGCTGGGCTGGGGCTGGGGCTGGGCTGGGATGGGCGGGGGGCTGAGATGGGCGGGGGGCTGGGGGCTGGGGCTGGGATGGGATGGACGGGGGGCTGAGATGGGCTGGGGCTGGGGGGCTGGGGGCTGGGCTGGGCTGGGGGCTGGGCTGGGCTGGGCTGGGCGGGGGCTGGGATGGGCGGGGGCTGGGCTGGGCTGGGGCTGGGCTGGGCTGGGCTGGGCGGGGGCTGAGATGGGCTGGGTAAGGAGAGGATGTTTGGTTTATTAGGATCCCCATTAGATACTGCACATGCAGCAGCTACTCTTCCTGGGGTCCATTAGATACTGCACATGCAGCAGCTACTCTTCCTGGGGTCCATTAGATACTGCACATGCAGCAGCTACTCTTCCTGGGGTCCATTAGATACTGCACATGCAGCAGATACTCTTCCTGGGGTCCACATAAAACATACAAATACATGACAAAGTACAGAACAGTTCTAGACAAGGACATTAAATAAATACAAAAATAGATAGATATACAGTACCAGTCCAAAAGTTTGGACACACCTACTCATTCCAGGGTTTCTTTATTTGTACTATTTTCTACATTGTAGAACAATAGTGAAGACATCAAAACTATGAAATAACACATATGAAATCATGTAGTAACCAAAAAAGTGTTAAACAAATCAAAATATATTTTATATTTGAGATTCTTCAATGTAGCCACCCTTTGCCTTGATGACAGCTTTGCACACTCTTGGCATTCTCTCAACCAGCTTCATGAGGTAGTGACCTGGAAGGCATTTCAATGAACAGGTGTGCCTTGTTAAAAGTTAATTTGTGGAATTTCTTTCCTTCTTAATGCGTTTGAGCCAATCAGTTGTGTTGTGACAAGGTAGGGGGGTATACAGAAGATAGCCCTATTTGGTAAAAGACCAAGTCCATATTATGGCAAGAACAGCTCAAATAAGCAAAGAGAAACGACAGTCCATCATTACTTTAACACATTACTTTAAGGTCAGTCAATACGGAAAATGTCAAGAACTTGGAAAGTTTCTTCAAGTGCAGTCGCAAAAAGCATCAAGCGCTATGATAAACTGGCTCTCATGAGGACTGCCACAGGAATGGAAGACCCAGATTTACCTCTGCTGCTGAGGATAAGTTCATTATAGTTATCAGCCTCAGAAATTGCAGCCCAAATAAATGCTTCACAGAGTTGAAGTAACAGACACATCTCAACATCAACTGTTCAGAGGGGACTGTGTGAATCAGGCCTTCATGGTCGAATTGTGAAAGAAAACTACTAAAGGACACAATAAGAAGAAGAGACTTGCTTGGGCCAAGAAACACGAGCAATGGACATTAGACCGGTGGAAATCTGTCCTTTTGGTCTGGAGTCCAAATTGGAGATTTTTGGTTCCAACCGCCGTGTCTTTGTGAGACGCGTGGGTGAACGGATGATCTCCGCATGTGTATTTCCCACCGTAAAGCATGGAGGAGGAGATGTGATGGTGCATTGCTGGTGACACTGTCTGATTTATTTTGAATTCAAGGTGTACTTAACCAGCATGGCTACCACAGCATTCTGCAGCGATACGCCATCCCATCTGGTTTGGGCTTAGTGGGACTATCATTTGTTTTTCAACAGGACAATGAGCCGACACACCTCCAGGCTGTGTACGGGCTATTTGACCAAGAAGGAGAGTGATGGAGTGCTGCATCAGATGACCTGGCCTCCACAATCACCCGTCCTCAACCCAATTGAGATGGTTTGGGGTGAGTCGGACGGCAGAGTGAAGGAAAAGCAGCCAACAAGTGCTCAGCATATGTGGGAACTCCTTCAAGACTGTTAGAAAAGCATTCCAGGTGAAGCTAGTTGAGAGCATGCTAAGAGTGTGCAAAGCTGTCATCAAGGCAAAGGGTGGTTACTTTGAATAATTTTTGTAACACTTTATTGGTTACTACATGATTCCATATGTGTTATTTCATAGTTTGATGTCTTCACTATTATTCTACAAGGTAGAAAATTGTAAAAAATGTCCTGCGTTTGTATTTTATTTTTCTTGGTCAGCAGACCGCAGCATCACAGAGACGCAGTGACCTGTTTTAATGGCTGCTCCTGAATCCTTTCTGAGCTCTCTGCCCTTGAACCAGTTATAACCTTATCATTTATTGTCGCTACCTGGCTTACTGGCTAGCTGCATACAGCACCCTGCTGTTAGATGATGGGCCATTTGGCTGCACTAGCATGTCGCCCATTCTACTGGAGCTGTTTTATCAGACTGCTGACACTGGCAGTAGTTACATGTCTCTGGTTAGTTGGTCCTGCACCCCGTAGCACTCACTTCTGTCATCATGAAGTGCTTTGAGAGGCTAGTTAAGGATCATATCACCTCTACCTTACCTGTCACCCTAGACCCACTTCAATTTGCTTACCGCCCCAATAGATCCACAGACGATGCAATCGCCATCACACTGCACACTGCCCTATCCCATCTGGACAAGAGGAATACCTATGTAAGAATGCTGTTCATTGACTATAGCTCAGCCTTCAACACCATAGTACCCTCCAAGCTCATCATTTAAGCTCGAGGCCCTGGGTCTGAACCCTGCCCTGTGCAACTGGGTCCTGGACTTCCTGACGGGCCGCCCCCAGGTGATGAAGGTAGGAAACAACGCCTCCACTTCGCTGATCCTCAACATAGGGACGTGCTCAGCCCCCTCCTGTACTCCCTGTTCACCCATGACTGCGTGGCCAAGCACGCCTCCAACTCAATCATCAAGTTTGCAGACGACACAACAGTAGGCTTGATTACCAACAATGACGAGACCGCCTACAGGGAGGAGGTGTGGGCTCCGGGAAAATAACCTCTCACTCAACGTCAACAAAACAAATGCGCTGATCGTGGACTTAAGGAAACCGCAGCAGGATCACTCCCCTATTCACATCGACGGGACCGCAGTGGAGAAGGTGAAAAGCTTCAAGTTACTTGGCGTACACATCACTGACGATCTGAAATGGTCCATCCACACAGACAGTGTGGTGAAGAAGACGCAACAGAGCCTCTTCAACCTCAGGAGGCTGAAGATATTCGGCTTGGCACCTAAAACCCTCACAAACTTTTACAGAGTCACCATTGAGAGCATCCTGTCGGGCTGGATCACCGCCTGGTACGGTAACTGCACCGCCCGTAACCGCAGGGCTCTCCAGAGGGTGGTGCGGTCTGCCCAACGCATCACCGGGGGCACACTACCTGCCCTCGTGACACATACAGCACCCGAAGAAGGAGGAAAAACCGAGCTCGCTATCATCCAGGGAGTCAGTACAGGTGCATCAAAGCTGGGACAGAGAGAATGAAAAACAGCTTCTATCTCAAGGTCATGACTGTTAAATAGCCATCACTAGCCGGCCTCCACCCGGTTACTCAACCCTGCACCTTAGAGGCTGCTGCCCTATATACATAGACATGGAATCACTGGCCACTTTAATAATGTTTACATACTGCTTTACTCATCTCATATATATATATATACTGTATTCTATTCTATTGTATTTTAGTCAATGCCACTCCAACGTTGCTCATCCTAATATTTATATATATATTCCATGATTTTACTTTTAGATTGTGTGTATTGTTGTGAATTGTTAGAAACTACTGCACTGTTGGAGCTAGGAAACACAAGCATTTAGCTACACCCACAATAACATCTGCTAAATATGTGTATGTGACCAATAACATTTTATTTTATTTGAACATCCAAGTCCATCCCCTGTAAGTGCAGGGTTGGCCCTGTGAGGTGTTTGGCTGTGGCCTCTGGAAGTAGAGAGAATACTGTATGGCCGGAACCTGTAGAGAGAATACTGTATGGCCAGAACCTGGAGAGAGAATACTGTATGGCCAGAACCTGTAGAGAGAATACTGGATGGCCAGAACCTGTAGAGAGAATACTGTATGGCCAGAACCTATAGAGAGAATACTGTATGGCCAGAACCTGTAGAGAGAATACTGTATGGCCGTGGCCTCTGGAAGTAGAGAGAATACTGTATGGCTGTGGCCTCTGGAAGTAGAGAGAATACTGTATGGCCGTGGCCTCTGGAAGTAGAGAGAATACTGTACGGCCAGAACCAAGAGCCCGGAGTCTGCATCCCTTTATAGAGAATAGACCTAATGGACCTCTCCTCTTCCTCCTCCTCTTCCTCTCCTCCTCCTGTCGTCCTCCTGTCTTCCTCTCCGGTTTTGACTTACTGTAAATGAGTTTTCTCTCTCTTAGTATCCGACTGGGTGATCCTTAAATGATGCCTCAGACGGTCTTAATGGAACTGGTGGCTCCGTTAAGGTTTCATTGATTGGTGGATTGATCGTTGTCAAGCTGCCATCATCGTCCGTCTGTTGATGTCGGCGAGACATGAGGTGGCTCTGTCTGTGTGTTGGTTGGCTAGCAGGCAGTTTAAACCCACACCCCTCTAATCCTTCAGACACCCTTTAACTGCTCAACACCTGACACATTGATTTCTGAATCTAATCAAGGTCTACTGGTTCTAGACCCCATTACAAGTTCTGCTTTGGCACCTGAGCCCAGGTTTGAGTGAGAGGGGACTTTGGTTAGCACTGTATTTACCTTAGTTCTGTCTTAAGACTTAGATCACTGTCCTTAAAGGCACAGACACGTAGTGTTATGATGGGAAAGCCCTCTATTCAAGACAGACACGTAGTTATGATGTGAAAGCCCTCTATTCAAGAAACACTGCAAGAATATGAGTTGGCCCTTAACATCAGAGTTCTATACCTGTTTGGTTATAGGCCTGCTACTGTGTGATCTACAGTAGGATCTTAATGCAGGCCTCGGCCATGACTACAGTAGGATGTGAATGCAGGCCTTGGCCATGACTACAGTAGGATCTTAATGCAGGCCTCGGCCATGACTACAGTAGGATCTTAATGCAGGCCTTGGCCATGACTACAGTAGGATCTTAATGCAGGCCTTGGCCATGACTACAGAAGGATCTTAATGCAGGCCTTGGCCATGACTACAGTAGGATCTTAATGCAGGCCTTGGCCATGACTACAGTAGGATCTGAATGCAGGCCTTGGCCATGACTACAGTAGGATCTGAATGCAGGCCTTGGCCATGACTACAGTAGGATCTTAATGCAGGCCTTGGCCATGACTACAGTAGGATCTTAATGCAGGCCTTGGCCATGACTACAGTAGGATCTGAATGCAGGCCTTGGCCATGACTACAGTAGGATCTGAATGCAGGCCTTGGCCATGACTACAGTAGGATCTGAATGCAGGCCTTGGCCATGACTACAGTAGGATCTTAATGCAGGCCTTGGCCATGACTACAGTAGGATCTTAATGCAGGCCTTGGCCATGACTACAGTAGGATCTTAATGCAGGCCTTGGCCATGACTACAGTAGGATCTTAATGCAGGCCTTGGCCATGACTACAGTAGGATCTTAATGCAGGCCTTGGCCATGACTACAGTAGGATCTTAATGCAGGCCTTGGCCATGACTACAGTAGGATCTGAATGCAGGCCTTGGCCATGACTACAGTAGGATCTTAATGCAGGCCTTGGCCATGACTACAGTATGATCTTAATGCAGGCCTTGGCCATGACTACAGTAGGATCTTAATGCAGGCCTTGGCCATGACTACAGTATGATCTTAATGCAGGCCTTGGCCATGACTACAGTATGATCTTAATGCAGGCCTTGGCCATGACTACAGTAGGATCTTAATGCAGGCCTTGGCCATGACTACAGTAGGATCTTAATGCAGGCCTTGGCCATGACTACAGTAGGATCTTAATGCAGGCCTTGGCCATGACTACAGTAGGATCTTAATGCAGGCCTTGGCCATGACTACAGTAGGATCTTAATGCAGGCCTTGGCCATGACTACAGTAGGATCTTAACGCAGGCCTTGGCCATGACTACAGTAGGATCTTAATGCAGGCCTTGGCCATGACTACAGTAGGATCTTAATGCAGGCCTTGGCCATGACTACAGTAGGATCTTAATGCAGGCCTTGGCCATGACTACAGTAGGATCTTAATGCAGGCATTGGCCATGACTACAGTAGGATCTTAATGCAGGCCTTGGCCATGAGAAACACTGGAAGTCACATAGATTCTCATAACTCCTCTTTCTGCATTTCCAGTCGGACTGCTAATGACCTCCAGTAGTGTTCTGTTGGATGTAGTGCTGTTGTCTTGTCAGAGTGGTGTAACTCCATCTAGGATGGGTCCATCACTCCTCAGCAGGCCAGGCTTGGTCCTGTAGCACCCCTCCATCTAGGATGGGTCCATCACCCCTCAGCAGGCCAGGCTTGGTCCTGTAGCACCCCTCCATCTAGGATGGGTCCATCACCCCTCAGCAGGCCAGGCTTGGTCCTGTAGCACCCCTCCAGCTAGGATGGGTCCATCACTCCTCAGCAGGCCAGGCTTGGTCCTGTAGAACCCCTCCATCTAGGATGGGTCCATCACCCTCAGCAGGCCAGGCTTGGTCCTGTAGCACCCCTCCAGCTAGGATGGGTCCATCACTCCTCAGCAGGCCAGGCTTGGTCCTGTAGCACCCCTCCAGCTAGGATGGGTCCATCACCCCTCAGCAGGCCAGGCTTGGTCCTGTAGCACCCCTCCAGCTAGGATGGGTCCATCACTCCTCAGCAGGCCAGGCTTGGTCCTGTAGAACCCCTCCATCTAGGATGGGTCCATCACCCCTCAGCAGGCCAGGCTTGGTCCTGTAGCACCCCTCCATCTAGGATGGGTCCATCACTCCTCAGCAGGCCAGGCTTGGTCCTGTAGCACCCCTCCATCTAGGATGGGTCCATCACTCCTCAGCAGGCCAGGCTTGGTCCTGTAGAACCCCTCCAGCTAGGATGGGTCCATCACTCCTCAGCAGGCCAGGCTTGGTCCTGTAGCACCCCTCCATCTAGGATGGGTCCATCACCCCTCAGCAGGCCAGGCTTGGTCCTGTAGCACCCCTCCATCTAGGATGGGTCCATCACCCCTCAGCAGGCCAGGCTTGGTCCTGTAACACCCCTCCATCTAGGATGGGTCCATCACTCCTCAGCAGGCCAGGCTTGGTCCTGTAGCACCTCTCCAGCTAGGATGGGTCCATCACTCCTCAGCAGGCCAGGCTTGGTCCTGTAGCACCCCTCCAGCTAGGATGGGTCCATCACCCCTCAGCAGGCCAGGCTTGGTCCTGTAACACCCCTCCATCTAGGATGGGTCCATCACTCCTCAGCAGGCCAGGCTTGGTCCTGTAGCACCCCTCCAGCTAGGATGGAGTCCATCACTCCTCAGCAGGCCAGGCTTGGTCCTGTAACACCCCTCCATCTAGGATGGGTCCATCACTCCTCAGCAGGCCAGGCTTGGTCCTGTAACACCCCTCCATCTAGGATGGGTCCATCACTCCTCAGCAGGCCAGGCTTGGTCCTGTAGCACCCCTCCAGCTAGGATGGGTCCATCACCCCTCAGCAGGCCAGGCTTGGTCCTGTAGCACCCCTCCATCTAGGATGGGTCCATCACCCCTCAGCAGGCCAGGCTTGGTCCTGTAGCACCCCTCCATCTAGGATGGGTCCATCACCCTCAGCAGGCCAGGCTTGGTCCTGTAACACCCCTCCATCTAGGATGGGTCCATCACTCCTCAGCAGGCCAGGCTTGGTCCTGTAGCACCTCTCCAGCTAGGATGGGTCCGTCACTCCTCAGCAGGCCAGGCTTGGTCCTGTAGCACCCCTCCAGCTAGGATGGGTCCATCACCCCTCAGCAGGCCAGGCTTGGTCCTGTAACACCCCTCCATCTAGGATGGGTCCGTCACTCCTCAGCAGGCCAGGCTTGGTCCTGTAGCACCCCTCCAGCTAGGATGGAGTCCGTCAC
Source organism: Coregonus clupeaformis (assembly GCF_020615455.1). Classification (NCBI taxonomy): domain Eukaryota; kingdom Metazoa; phylum Chordata; class Actinopteri; order Salmoniformes; family Salmonidae; genus Coregonus; species Coregonus clupeaformis. The sequence continues at coordinate 89,007,178 of NC_059192.1, forward strand.
TCCTCAGCAGGCCAGGCTTGGTCCTGTAGCACCCCTCCATCTAGGATGGGTCCATCACTCCTCAGCAGGCCAGGCTTGGTCCTGTAACACCCCTCCATCTAGGATGGGTCCATCACTCCTCAGCAGGCCAGGCTTGGTCCTGTTTGTGGGTGAGTCCTAACAAGAGGGCCAATTATGTACAAATTCTATCTTTTGGGAGGCAGAAAACAACAGTTTCAACCAGCGATACTTTGCTGTAGAGCTCATCACTCCCCCTAACTGGGAGGGGCCAGAGACAATTACTCGACTCCAACTCATCTTTCTAGCTAATTGACATGCTGAAGCTATGTTGCTCTTGGTGACCTCTGACTGTTTCATCCTAACATCGTTGGTGCCGACGTGGATAACAATTTCCCTATACCATCTACACTCACCAGTTTTAGCCTCAGCCAGCACCATCTTCAGATTAGCCTTAACGTCGGTAGCCCTGCCCCCTGGTAAACAGTGTATGATCGCTGGAGGATTCTGTTTAAGTCTAATATTGCGGGTAATGGAGTCGCCAATGACTAGGGTTTTCTATTTGTCTCTATCTGATGTGTCTTTCTGTCTCTATCTGATGTGTCTTTCTGTCTCTGATATCTGATGTGTCTGTCTCTGATGTGTCTGTCTCTATCTGATGTGTCTTTCTGTCTCTGATATCTGATGTGTCTGTCTGTCTCTATCTGATGTGTCTTTCTGTCTCTATCTGATGTGTCTGTCTGTCTCTGATATCTGATGTGTCTGTCTGTCTCTGATATCTGATGTGTCTTTCTGATGTGTCTTTCTGTCTCTATCTGATGTGTCTGTCTCTGTGTCTTTCTGTCTATCTGATGTGTCTTTCTGTCTCTATCTGATGTGTCTTTCTGTCTCTATCTGATGTGTCTTTCTGTCTCTATCTGTGTGTCTTTCTGTCTCTATCTGATGTGTCTTTCTGTCTCTATCTGATGTGTGTCTTTCTGTCTCTATCTGATGTGTCTGTCTGTCTCTATCTGATGTGTCTTTCTGTCTCTATCTGATGTGTCTGTCTGTCTCTATCTGATGTGTCTTTCTGTCTCTATCTGATGTGTGTCTTTCTGTCTCTATCTGATGTGTCTTTCTGTCTCTATCTGATGTGTATTTCTGTCTCTATCTGATGTGTATTTCTGTCTCTATCTGATGTCTTTCTGTCTCTATCTGATGTGTCTTTCTGTCTCTGATATCTGATGTGTCTGTCTGTCTCTATCTGATGTGTCTTTCTGTCTCTGATATCTGATGTGTCTTTCTGTCTCTGATATCTGAGTGTGTCTTTCTGTCTCTGATATCTGATGTGTCTGTCTCTGTTCTCTCCAGGTCTGATGTGGTGGTGCTGTGTTTCTCCATTGCCAACCCCAACTCTCTGCATCATGTCAAGACCATGTGGCACATGGAGATCAAGCACTTCTGTCCCAGGACGCCTGTCATCCTGGTGGGCTGTCAGCTGGACCTGCGCTATGCTGACCTGGAGGCTGTGAACCGGGCCAGGAGGCCACTCGCCAGGTATAGAATAGAATCAGCATTACATCATCATGTGGCTGCTTTTCATTGACTAGATCTATAAATTTTTGTGTTAGTAGTTACTGTATGTAGTTTCAACTGACATTTTATTATATGAATCAAACCTAGGTTTACATACTTTTCAATAAATAATGACTTTGTATTCTTCTGTATTGAGAATAGCTCTTATTTCCTCCCCACCAGGCCTATAAAGCCCGGAGACATCCTTCCTCCAGAGAGTGGCCGGGAGGTGGCCAAGGAGCTGGGCATCTCCTACTATGAGACCAGTGTGTTCGACCAGTTTGGCATCAAGGACGTCTTCGACAACGCCATTCGAGCCGCGCTCATCTCCCGCCGACACCTGCAGTTCTGGAAATCCCACCTCCGGAAGGTCCAGAAGCCCCTCCTACAGGCGCCCTTCCTGCCGCCCAAAGCACCGCCCCCTCTCATCAAGGTTCCAGAGTGTGTCATCAACAACAGGGAGGGTCCTGGCCTCCTATTGGACAGTCCTCTGTGTGCTGATGTCATGTTCATCCTCCAGGACCACATCCACGTCTTCGCCCACAGGATCTACCTCTCCACCTCCTCCTCCAAGTTTTACGACCTGTTCCAGGTAGGTCTTTGCCTGGTTCCTCTCGAGGTTTCTTCCTAGGTTCCTGCTTTTCTAGGGGTTTTTCCCCCTAGCCACTTTGCTTCTGCCTCTGCATTGCTGGCTCTCTGGGGTTTTAGGCTGGTATCTGAAGAGCACTTTGTGACATCTGTTAATGTTGTTTTTACATAAAAAAACGTTGTAAATGTGATTTTGATTTTTCCAGATGGACTTCAGTGACGAGTCCCAGTGCCTGGTGGTGACGGAGCGGCATGCCCGGGACTCTCTCCTCAGGACCCTGAGTCTGGACACAGAGGAGGACGTGGCTGTGCTCCCAAACCTCTCCCCCTGCTCCCTCCGGGCCTCTAAGAGCGACGGCACCCTGAAGATGATGAGCTTCTCTGGGAAGCACCGGCGCACCAAGCTGTCCTTGGCCTCCTGGAGCAAGGCCTTCTACAGCATCCACAAGGAGAACGTGACCAACCCTGTGACGGGCTCCCCGGCCCACATGACGGTGGTGAAGATGGACTACTCCATCCAGCTGGGTCCGTTCAGCGCCGTGTTGAGGTTCCTCTACACTGGGGAGCTGGATGAAGAGGAGCAGGATCTGATGAAGATCGCCCAGATAGCGGAGGTCCTGGAGGTGTTTGACCTGAGGATGATGGTGGAAAACATCATGAACCGTGAGGGCTTCATGAACCAGGAGATCACCAAGGCCTTCCACGTCAGGAAAGCCAACCGCATCAAGGAGTGTCTCAACAAGAACACCTTCACAGGTAAACCATGCTTTAACGCCTTCACAGGTAAACCATGCTTTAGCGCCTTCACAGGTAAACCATGCTTTAACGCCTTCACAGGTAAACCATGCTTTACGCCTTCACAGGTAAACCATGCTTTACGCCTTCACAGGTAAACCATGCTTTAACGCCTTCACAGGTAAACCATGCTTTAGCTCCTTCACAGGTAAACCATGCTTTAACGCCTTCACAGGTAAACCATGCTTTAACGCCTTCACAGGTAAACCATGCTTTACGCCTTCACAGGTAAACCATGCTTTACACCTTCACAGGTAAACCATGCTTTACGCCTTCACAGGTAAACCATGCTTTAACGCCTTCACAGGTAAACCATGCTTTAGCTCCTTCACAGGTAAACCATGCTTTAGCTCCTTCACAGGTAAACCATGCTTTAACGCCTTCACAGGTAAACCATGCTTTAGCGCCTTCACAGGTAAACCATGCTTTACACCTTCACAGGTAAACCATGCTTTAGCGCCTTCACAGGTAAACCATGCTTTACACCTTCACAGGTAAACCATGCTTTAGGTCCTTCACAGGTAAACCATGCTTTAGGTCCTTCACAGGTAAACCATGCTTTAAACCTTCACAGGTAAACCATGATTTAACGCCTTCACAGGTAAACCATGCTTTAGCTCCTTCACAGGTAAACCATGCTTTAGCTCCTTCACAGGTAAACCATGCTTTAAAGCCTTCACAGGTAAACCATGCTTTACACCTTCACAGGTAAACCATGCTTTAGGTCCTTCACAGGTAAACCATGCTTTAACGCCTTCACAGGTAAACCATGCTTTAACGCCTTCACAGGTAAACCATGCTTTAACGCCTTCACAGGTAAACCATGCTTTAACGCCTTCACAGGTAAACCATGCTTTACGCCTTCACAGGTAAACCATGCTTTAACGCCTTCACAGGTAAACCATGCTTTAACGCCTTCACAGGTAAATCATGCTTTAACGCCTTCACAGGTAAACCATGCTTTAGGTCCTACACAGGTAAACCATGCTTTAGGTCCTTCACAGGTAAACCATGCTTTAAACCTTCACAGGTAAACCATGATTTAACGCCTTCACAGGTAAACCATGCTTTAGCTCCTTCACAGGTAAACCATGCTTTAGGCCTTCACAGGTAAACCATGCTTTAAAGCCTTCACAGGTAAACCATGCTTTACACCTTCACAGGTAAACCATGCTTTACGCCTTCACAGGTAAACCATGCTTTACGCCTTCACAGGTAAACCATGCTTTACGCCTTCACAGGTAAACCATGCTTTAACGCCTTCACAGGTAAACCATGCTTTAACGCCTTCACAGGTAAACCATGCTTTACGCCTTCACAGGTAAACCATGCTTTACACCTTCACAGGTAAACCATGCTTTAACACCTTCACAGGTAAACCATGCTTTAACGCCTTCACAGGTAAACCATGCTTTAGCGCCTTCACAGGTAAACCATGCTTTAGCGCCTTCACAGGTAAACCATGCTTTAGCTCCTTCACAGGTAAACCATGCTTTAGCTCCTTCACAGGTAAACCATGCTGCATCACAGATCAAAGTGCAATGGCTCTATTTTCTGTGCTTGATGCGAGAGAATGAATCTGTTGCTTTTTAAATGTATTGACTAGTAAGATATCATGTGTTTGGAACTTTGGATGGGGTTTATGTTGTGTTGTGTTTAATGTGTTTCTCTGGGGCAGATGTCCCATCCAGGGGGTTGTTATAATGTCTCTGGGGCAGATGTCCCATTCAGGGGGTTGTTATAATGTCTCTGGGGCAGATGTCCCATTCAGGGGGTTGTTATAATGTCTCTGGGGCAGATGTCCCATTCAGGGGGTTGTTATAATGTCTCTGGGGCAGATGTCCCATCCAGGGGGTTGTTATAATGTCTCTGGGGCAGATGTCCCATCCAGGGGGTTGTTATAATGTCTCTGTGTCTCAGACGTCCCATCCAGGGGGTTGTTATAATGTCTCTGTGTCTCAGACGTCCCATCCAGGGGGTTGTTATAATGTCTCTGGGGCAGATGTCCCATCCAGGGGGTTGTTATAATGTCTCTGGGGCAGATGTCCCATCCAGGGGGTTGTTATAATGTCTCTGTGTCTCAGACGTCACCTTCAGGTTGGAGGATGGAACCATCAATGCTCACAGACCTCTGCTCATCTCCTCCTGTGATTGGATGGCTGCTGTGTTTGGTGGATCCTTCATGGAGAGCGCTAACAACGAGGTGAGTGGAAAACACAGAGTAACATCTAGTGTTAGGGTTAGTCTGCTGTGTTGGGTGGATCCTTCATGGAGAGAGTTAACAACGAGGTGAGTGGACAGCACAGTCTGGGTTAGGGTTAACTGCATCCCAAATGGCACCCTATTCCCTAAGTAGTAATGGCACCCTATTCCCTAAGTAGTAATGGCACCCTATTCCCTAAGTAGTAATGGCACCCTATTCCCTAAGTAGTAATGGCACCCTATTCCCTAAGTAGTAATGGCACCCTATTCCCTAAGTAGTAATGGCACCCTATTCCCTAAGTAGTAATGGCACCCTATTCCCTAAGTAGTAATGGCACCCTATTCCCTAAGTAGTAAACTCCTTTTGACCAGGGTAAAACAGGACGTACCAGTGAGGAGTTGAACACATCAGTCACCGGCTTCATTAATAAGTGCATCGGCGACGTCGTCCCCACAGCTGCTTCACCATAGTACTGAGTAAAGGGTCTGAATACTTATGGAAATGCCATATTTCTCTTATTTTTAATAACAAAAAAACTGTTTTTGCTTTGTCATTATGGGGTATTGTGTGTAGATTGCTGCGGGGGGAAAAACCCATTTAATCCATTTTAGAATAAGGCTGTAACGTAACAAAATGTGGAAACAGTCAAGGGGTCTGAATACTTTCCGACGGCACCGTAGTTCTGTTCTAGTTCTGCTGTTGTATATGGTTTGTGTTGTTATGGTAACGGGTCAGCTGCAGTCTGGATAGTCATGTGTCCTGACGGTTTTATTACCTCTGTTCTGTTTGCTGTATTCATGTTGAAACACTGCCAGGCCAGCAGCCAATGGTGCTAGGTTGACCGCTCCAAACAGACATAGATATTAAAGCAGGGATGCACAATTACATTCAGCCGGGGACGATTATTTATTTTTTGCTCAAAACGTAGGGGTCCAGATAAAATGAACCGCGGGCCACCTATTGGGAACCCTGCGCTAGGGACACACACACACACACACACACACACTGAACAAAGCTTTGTGTTTACTGTGTTGGGGATTATTGGAGAGATGGGCTGTAGAGACCATCTCCCCAGAGACCCCTGGGCTGTGGAGACCATCTCCCCAGACGCTGTGTAGACCATCTCCCCAGAGACCCCTGGGCTGTAGAGACCATCTCCCCAGACACCCCTGGGCTGTAGAGACCATCTCCCCAGACACCCCTGGGCTGTAGAGACCATCTCCCCAGACACCCCTGGGCTGTAGAGACCATCTCCCCAGACACCCCTGGGCTGTAGAGACCATCTCCCCAGACACCCCTGGGCTGTAGAGACCATCTCCCCAGACACGCTGGGTGTGAGACCATCTCCCCAGACACCCCTGGGCTGTAGAGACCATCTCCCCAGACACCCCTGGGCTGTAGAGACCATAGACCATCTCCCCAGACGCTGTGGAGACCATCTCCCCAGACGCTGTGGAGACCATCTCCCCAGACGCTGTAGAGACCATCTCCCCAGAGACCCCTGGGCTGTAGAGACCATCTCCCCAGAGACCCCTGGGCTGTAGAGACCATCTCCCCAGAGACCCCTGGGCTGTAGAGACCATCTCCCCAGAGACCCCTGGGCTGTAGAGACCATCTCCCCAGAGACCCCTGGGCTGTAGAGACCATCTCCCCAGAGACCCCTGGGCTGTAGAGACCATCTCCCCAGAGACCCCTGGGCTGTAGAGACCATCTCCCCAGAGACCCCTGGGCTGTAGAGACCATCTCCCCAGAGACCCCTGGGCTGTAGAGACCATCTCCCCAGACGCTGTAGAGACCATCTCCCCAGACACCCCTGGGCTGTAGAGACCATCTCCCCAGACACCCCTGGGCTGTAGAGACCATCTCCCCAGAGACCCCTGGGCTGTAGAGACCATCTCCCCAGAGACCCCTGGGCTGTAGAGACCATCTCCCCAGAGACCCCTGGGCTGTAGAGACCATCTCCCCAGAGACCCCTGGGCTGTAGAGACCATCTCCCCAGAGACCCCTGGGCTGTAGAGACCATCTCCCCAGACACCCCTGGGCTGTAGAGACCATCTCCCCAGACACCCCTGGGCTGTAGAGACCATCTCCCCAGAGACCCCTGGGCTGTAGAGACCATCTCCCCAGAGACCCCTGGGCTGTAGAGACCATCTCCCCAGAGACCCCTGGGCTGTAGAGACCATCTCCCCAGACGCTGTGGAGACCATCTCCCCAGAGACCCCTGGGCTGTGGAGACCATCTCCCCAGACGCTGTAGAGACCATCTCCCCAGACACCCCTGGGCTGTAGAGACCATCTCCCCAGACACCCCTGGGCTGTAGAGACCATCTCCCCAGAGACCCCTGGGCTGTAGAGACCATCTCCCCAGACACCCCTGGGCTGTAGAGACCATCTCCCCAGAGACCCCTGGGCTGTGGAGACCATCTCCCCAGACACCCCTGGGCTGTAGAGACCATCTCCCCAGACACCCCTGGGCTGTAGAGACCATCTCCCCAGAGACCCTGGGCTGTAGAGACCATCTCCCCAGAGACCCCTGGGCTGTAGAGACCATCTCCCCAGAGACCCCTGGGCTGTAGAGACCATCTCCCCAGACACCCCTGGGCTGTAGAGACCATCTCCCCAGACACCCCTGGGCTGTAGAGACCATCTCCCCAGATGCTGTAGAGACCATCTCCCCAGACGCTGTGGAGACCATAGACCATCTCCCCAGATGCTGTAGAGACCATCTCCCCAGAGACCTTCATTGGGAATTAAATACCTGCCGTCATTACAATGCATTCCTCTGTTGATTCAGTTTAAACGGTTCACCAAGAGGTGATGGTTCAGTAAAGATACAGACAGCATTCCACAATGTGTCTAACATATTAGGACTCATATAAACACACCAGGATCAAAGCCTGGTTTTCTCATTTCATGCAGTGAGTCCTGGGTTATGTTCCACATGGCACCATGTTCCCTTTATAGTGCACTACTTTAGACCAGAGAATGGCACCCTATTCCCTATATAGTGCACTACTTTAGACCAGAGAATGGCACCCTATTCCCTATATAGTGCACTACTTTAGACCAGAGAATGGCACCCTATTCCCTATATAGTGCACTACTTTAGACCAGAGAATGGCACCATTTTCCCTATATAGTGCACTACTTTAGACCAGAGATGACACCCTATTCCCTATATAGTGCACTACTTTAGACCAGAGAATGGCACCCTTTTCCCTATATAGTGCACTACTTTAGACCAGAGAATGGCACCCTGTTCCCTTTATAGTGCACTACTTTAGACCAGAGCCCAATGACACCCTTTCCCTATATAGTGCACTACTTTAGACCAGAGAATGGCACCCTATTCCCTATATAGTGCACTACTTTAGACCAGAGAATGGCACCCTTTTCCCTATATAGTGCACTACTTTAGACCAGAGAATGGCACCCTATTCCCTATATAGTGCACTACTTTAGACCAGGATCCATAGGGAATATAGGGAATGGGATGTTGTCTCCAGTTGATTAAACCCCAGGTAGCAGTAAAAACAGTGACATGACAGGTTCATCAGAGTAATGAGGAAAAATAAGACGTCATTCAGAGATCTTTAAATAGCCGTTAGGACAAGGACACAGTCTGAACACAGAGTCCTGTTCTGTTTCACTGCTCTCAGGCAGGCAGACCAGCAGGCTAACACACAGTCTGAACACAGAGTCCTGTTCTGTTTCACTGCTCTCAGGCAGGCAGACCAGCAGGCTAACACACAGTCTGAACACAGAGTCCTGTTCTGTTTCACTGCTCTCAGGCAGGCAGACCAGCAGGCTAACACTCCAACAGGACACTGCCTCTCTCTCTGACCATTGGGACGTCTTTATTTTAGTGTGGTAGCTAGCTACTACCCGGTGTCCTGGTTTCTACAGAGTCTCTGTAGTCTGTACTGCTAGGCTTTACAGAGGCGCTGTACTGAGCGGTGTTGCTCTAAATCAGAGGTTACGTCCCAAATGGCACCCTGTTCCCTAAATAGTGCACTACTTTAGACCAGAGCCTTATGATCTTATAGGGAATAGAGGCACCGTCCCGGCCCTCTATCTGCTGCTGTTGTCCCTTCATCCTGCACAGCACCACTCTCTGGACAGCACCACTCTCTGGACAGCACCACTCTCTGGACAGCACCACTCTCTGCACAGCAGCACTCTCTGCACAGCAGCACTCTCTGGACAGCAGCACTCTCTGGACAGCAGCACTCTCTGGACAGCAGCACTCTCTGCACAGCAGCACTCTCTGGACAGCACCACTCTCTGGACAGCACCACTCTCTGGACAGCACCACTCTCTGGACAGCAGCACTCTCTGGACAGCAGCACTCTCTGGACAGCAGCACTCTCTGGACAGCACCACTCTCTGCACAGCAGCACTCTCTGCACAGCAGCACTCTCTGGACAGCAGCACTCTCTGCACAGCAGCACTCTCTGCACAGCACCACTCTCTGCACAGCACCACTCTCTGGACAGCAGCACTCTCTGCACAGCAGCACTCTCTGCACAGCAGCACTCTCTGCACAGCCCTTGACGCTGTTCTGTAATGACTTGGTGTCTTCAGAAAGTATTCCTTGACTTATTCCACTTTTTTTATTTTTGTGTTCCAGCCTGAATTCAAAAAAATGTTTTTTCTCCCCCATCTACACACACTACCCCATAATGACGAAGTCAAAACATGTTTTTAGAATTCTTTGCAAATGTATTGGAAATGAAATACAGAAATATCTCATTTACATCAGTATTCATCCCCCTGAGTCAATACTTTGTAGAAGCACCTTTGGCAGCGATTACAGCTGTGAGTGTTTCTGGGTCAGTCTCTAACAGTTTTCCACTCCTGGATTGTACAATAACATCATGGTACAAACATTATTGTGCACAGACAACAGCACAAAGGGCAAGAAGGTAGAGACAACAATACATCACGTGAAGCAGCCACAACTGGCAGTAAGAGTGTCCATGATTGAGTCTTTGAATGAAGAGATGGAGATAAAACTGTCGCCAATGTTTGTCTATGGAGATTGCATGGCTGTGTACTCGATTTTATACACCTGTCAGCAACGGGTATGGCTGAAATACCCGAATCCACTAGTTTGAAGGTGTGTCCACATACTGTTGTGTGTATATACAGTTGAAGTCTGAAGTTTACATACACCTTAGCCAAATACATTTCAACTCAGTTTTTCACAATTCCTGACATTTAATCCTAGTAAAAATTGTCTTGGGGTCAGTTAGGATCACCACTTTATTTTAAGAATGTGAAATGTCAGAATAATAGTAGAGATAATTATTTATTTCAGCTTTTATTTATTTCATCACATTCCCAGTGGGTCAGAAGTTTACATACACTCAATTAGTATTTGGTAGCGTTGCCTTTAAATTGTTTAACTTGGGTCAAACATTTCGGGTAGCCTTCCACAAGCTTCCCACAATAAGTTGGGTGAATTTTGGCCCATTCCTCCTGACAGAGCTGGTGTAACTGAGTCAGGTTTGTAGGCCTCCTTGCTCGCACACGCTTTTTCAGTTCTGCCCACCCATTTTCTATAGGATTGAGGTCAGGGCTTTTTGATGGCCACTCCATCACCTTGACTTTGTTGTCCTTAAGCCATTTTGCCACAACTTTGGAAGTATGCTTGGGGTCATTGTCCATTTGGAAGACCCATTTGCGACCAAGCTTTAACTTCCTGACTGATGTCTTGAGATGTTGCTTCCTCAGTCCCTCTTGCAGCAAAGCACCCCCACAGCATGATGCTGCCACCCCCGTGCTTCACGGTTGGGATGGTGTTCTTCGGCTTGCAATTCCTCCAACATGGATATGGCAAACAGTTCTATTTGTTTCATCAGACCAGAGGACATTTCTCCCAAAAAGTACGATCTTTGTCCCCATGTGCATTGCAAACCGTAGTCTGGCTTTTTTATGGCGGTTTTGGAGCAGTGGCTTCTTCCTTGCTGAGCGGCCTTTCAGGTTATGTCGATATAGGACTTGTTTTACTGTGGATATAGATACTTTTGTACCTGTTTCCTCCAGCATCTTCACAACGTCCTTTGCTGTTGTTCTGGAATTGATTTGCACTTTTCGCACCAAAGTACGTTCATCTTTAGGAGACAGAACGCGTCTCCTTCCTGAGCGGTATGACGGCTGCGTGGTCCCATGATGTTTATACTTGCGTACTATTGTTTGTACAGATGAATGTGGTACCTTCAGGCATTTCGAAATTGCTCCCAAGGATGAACCAAGGATGACTTGTGACGGTCTACAATTTATTTTCTGAGGTCTTGGCAGATTTCTTTTGATTTTCCCATGATGTCAAGCAAAGAGGCACTGAGTTTGAAGGTAGGTCTTGAAATACATCCACCACAGGTACACCTCCAATTGACTCAAATGATGTCAATTAGCCTATCAGAAGCTTCTAAAGCCATGACATCATTTTCTGGAATTTTCCAAGCTGTTTAAAGGCACAGTCAATTTAGTGTATGTAAACTTCTGACCCACTGGAATTGTGATACAGTGAATTATAAGTGAAATCATCTGTCTGTAAACAATTACTTGTGTCATGCACAAAGTAGATGTCCTAACCGACTTGCCAAAACTATAGATTGTTAACATGAAATGTGTGGAGTGGTTGAAAAACGAGTTTTAATGACTCCAACCCAAGTGAATGTAAACTTCCGACTTCAGCTGTATAATGTATCATGTAGCTTGGGTGTTTCCCAGTGTTTACAGTAGACCGTTTCACCTGAGATCATTTGTGGAGATACTTGTACAGTGAACAGTGACATCTCACACCTTTCTGTGTCTTGAGACCCTGTCGTTGTCTTCTGAACAGAAATACCCACACGCCTTAGCAGTCATTATCTCCTCTAGTTTAGCATGGAGAACAAGCCTTAGCAGTCATTATCACCTCTCTAGTTTAGCATGGAGAACAAGCCTTAGCAGTCATTATCACCTTCTAGTTTAGCATGGAGAACAAGCCTTAGCAGTCATTATCACCTCTAGTTTAGCATGGAGAACAAGCCTTAGCAGTCATTATCACTTCTAGTTTAGCATGGAGAACAAGCCTTAGCAGTCATTATCACCTATAGTTTAGCATGGAGAACAAGCCTTAGCAGTCATTATCACCTCTAGTTTAGCATGGAGAACAAGCCTTAGCAGTCATTATTGCTTCTCTAGTTTAACACAGAGAGAGACCGACACACACACACACACAGAGACCGAGACTGAAACAGACAGTGAAACAGGACAATTAGATGTCAACTGATTTGTCTGTTCTTTCCTGTGTGTGTGTTTAGGTCTCGTTCCCGGGCACCAGCAGGGTGTGTATGCAGGCTGTCCTGGAGTATCTCTACACCAATCAGCTGTGTCCCATGGCAGAGCTGGACCCCATGGAGCTGACGGCCCTGGCTAACAGACTCTGTCTCCCCAGACTGACTGCTCTGACAGGTACTAACCATAACCCTGGCTAACAGACTGTCTCCCCAGACTGACTGCTCTGACAGGTACTAACCATAACCATAACCCTGGCTAACAGACTGTCTCCCCAGACTGACTGCTCTGACAGGTACTAACCATAACCATAACCCTGGCTAACAGACTGTCTCCCCAGACTGACTGCTCTGACAGGTACTAACCATAACCCTGGCTAACAGACTGTCTCCCCAGACTGACTGCTCTGACAGGTACTAACCATAACCCTGGCTAACAGACTGTCTCCCCAGACTGACTGCTCTGACAGGTACTAACCATAACCCTGGCTAACAGACTGTCTCCCCAGACTGACTGCTCTGACAGGTACTAACCATAACCCTGGCTAACAGACTGTCTCCCCAGACTGACTGCTCTGACAGGTACTAACCATAACCCTGGCTAACAGACTGTCTCCCCAGACTGACTGCTCTGACAGGTACTAACCATAACCATAACCCTGGCTAACAGACTGTCTCCCCAGACTGACTGCTCTGACAGGTACTAACCATAACCCTGGCTAACAGACTGTCTCCCCAGACTGACTGCTCTGACAGGTACTAACCATAACCCTGGCTAACAGACTGTCTCCCCAGACTGACTGCTCTGACAGGTACTAACATAACCATAACCCTGGCTAACAGACTGTCTCCCCAGACTGACTGCTCTGACAGGTACTAACCATAACCATAACCCTGGCTAACAGACTGTCTCCCCAGACTGACTGCTCTGACAGGTACTAACCATAACCCTGGCTAACAGACTGTCTCCCCAGACTGACTGCTCTGACAGGTACTAACCATAACCCTGGCTAACAGACTGTCTCCCCAGACTGACTGCTCTGACAGGTACTAACCATAACCCTGGCTAACAGACTGTCTCCCCAGACTGACTGCTCTGACAGGTACTAACCATAACCCTGGCTAACAGACTGTCTCCCCAGACTGACTGCTCTGACAGGTACTAACCATAACCCTGGCTAACAGACTGTCTCCCCAGACTGACTGCTCTGACAGGTACTAACCATAACCCTGGCTAACAGACTGTCTCCCCAGACTGACTGCTCTGACAGGTACTAACCATAACCCTGGCTAACAGACTGTCTCCCCAGACTGACTGCTCTGACAGGTACTAACATAACCATAACCCTGGCTAACAGACTGTCTCCCCAGACTGACTGCTCTGACAGGTACTAACCATAACCATAACCCTGGCTAACAGACTGTCTCCCCAGACTGACTGCTCTGACAGGTACTAACCATAACCCTGGCTAACAGACTGTCTCCCCAGACTGACTGCTCTGACAGGTACTAACCATAACCCTGGCTAACAGACTGTCTCCCCAGACTGACTGCTCTGACAGGTACTAACCATAACCCTGGCTAACAGACTGTCTCCCCAGACTGACTGCTCTGACAGGTACTAACCATAACCATAACCCTGGCTAACAGACTGTCTCCCCAGACTGACTGCTCTGACAGGTACTAACCATAACCATAACCCTGGCTAACAGACTGTCTCCCCAGACTGACTGCTCTGACAGGTACTAACCATAACCCTGGCTAACAGACTGTCTCCCCAGACTGACTGCTCTGACAGGTACTAACCATAACCATAACCCTGGCTAACAGACTGTCTCCCCAGACTGACTGCTCTGACAGGTACTAACCATAACCCTGGCTAACAGACTGTCTCCCCAGACTGACTGCTCTGACAGGTACTAACCATAACCCTGGCTAACAGACTGTCTCCCCAGACTGACTGCTCTGACAGGTACTAACCATAACCCTGGCTAACAGACTGTCTCCCCAGACTGACTGCTCTGACAGGTACATAACCATAACCCTGGCTAACAGACTGTCTCCCCAGACTGACTGCTCTGACAGGTACTAACCATAACCCTGGCTAACAGACTGTCTCCCCAGACTGACTGCTCTGACAGGTACTAACCATAACCCTGGCTAACAGACTGTCTCCCCAGACTGACTGCTCTGACAGGTACTAACCATAACCATAACCCTGGCTAACAGACTGTCTCCCCAGACTGACTGCTCTGACAGGTACTAACCATAACCCTGGCTAACAGACTGTCTCCCCAGACTGACTGCTCTGACAGGTACTAACCATAACCATAACCCTGGCTAACAGACTGTCTCCCCAGACTGACTGCTCTGACAGGTACTAACCATAACCCTGGCTAACAGACTGTCTCCCCAGACTGACTGCTCTGACAGGTACTAACCATAACCCTGGCTAACAGACTGTCTCCCCAGACTGACTGCTCTGACAGGTACTAACCATAACCCTGGCTAACAGACTGTCTCCCCAGACTGACTGCTCTGACAGGTACTAACCATAACCCTGGCTAACAGACTGTCTCCCCAGACTGACTGCTCTGACAGGTACTAACATAACCATAACCCTGGCTAACAGACTGTCTCCCCAGACTGACTGCTCTGACAGGTACTAACCATAACCCTGGCTAACAGACTGTCTCCCCAGACTGACTGCTCTGACAGGTACTAACCATAACCCTGGCTAACAGACTGTCTCCCCAGACTGACTGCTCTGACAGGTACTAACCATAACCCTGGCTAACAGACTGTCTCCCCAGACTGACTGCTCTGACAGGTACTAACCATAACCCTGGCTAACAGACTGTCTCCCCAGACTGACTGCTCTGACAGGTACTAACCATAACCCTGGCTAACAGACTGTCTCCCCAGACTGACTGCTCTGACAGGTACTAACCATAACCCTGGCTAACAGACTGTCTCCCCAGACTGACTGCTCTGACAGGTACTAACCATAACCCTGGCTAACAGACTGTCTCCCCAGACTGACTGCTCTGACAGGTACTAACCATAACCCTGGCTAACAGACTGTCTCCCCAGACTGACTGCTCTGACAGGTACTAACCATAACCCTGGCTAACAGACTGTCTCCCCAGACTGACTGCTCTGACAGGTACTAACCATAACCCTGGCTAACAGACTGTCTCCCCAGACTGACTGCTCTGACAGGTACTAACCATAACCCTGGCTAACAGACTGTCTCCCCAGACTGACTGCTCTGACAGGTACTAACCATAACCATAACCCTGGCTAACAGACTGTCTCCCCAGACTGACTGCTCTGACAGGTACTAACCATAACCCTGGCTAACAGACTGTCTCCCCAGACTGACTGCTCTGACAGGTACTAACCATAACCATAACCCTGGCTAACAGACTGTCTCCCCAGACTGACTGCTCTGACAGGTACACCATAACCATAACCCTGGCTAACAGACTGTCTCCCCAGACTGACTGCTCTGACAGGTACTAACCATAACCCTGGCTAACAGACTGTCTCCCCAGACTGACTGCTCTGACAGGTACTAACCATAACCCTGGCTAACAGACTGTCTCCCCAGACTGACTGCTCTGACAGGTACTAACCATAACCCTGGCTAACAGACTGTCTCCCCAGACTGACTGCTCTGACAGGTACTAACCATAACCCTGGCTAACAGACTGTCTCCCCAGACTGACTGCTCTGACAGGTACTAACCATAACCCTGGCTAACAGACTGTCTCCCCAGACTGACTGCTCTGACAGGTACTAACCATAACCCTGGCTAACAGACTGTCTCCCCAGACTGACTGCTCTGACAGGTACTAACCATAACCCTGGCTAACAGACTGTCTCCCCAGACTGACTGCTCTGACAGGTACTAACCATAACCCTGGCTAACAGACTGTCTCCCCAGACTGACTGCTCTGACAGGTACTAACCATAACCATAACCCTGGCTAACAGACTGTCTCCCCAGACTGACTGCTCTGACAGGTACTAACCATAACCATAACCCTGGCTAACAGACTGTCTCCCCAGACTGACTGCTCTGACAGGTACTAACCATAACCCTGGCTAACAGACTGTCTCCCCAGACTGACTGCTCTGACAGGTACTAACCATAACCCTGGCTAACAGACTGTCTCCCCAGACTGACTGCTCTGACAGGTACTAACCATAACCCTGGCTAACAGACTGTCTCCCCAGACTGACTGCTCTGACAGGTACTAACCATAACCCTGGCTAACAGACTGTCTCCCCAGACTGACTGCTCTGACAGGTACTAACCATAACCCTGGCTAACAGACTGTCTCCCCAGACTGACTGCTCTGACAGGTACTAACCATAACCCTGGCTAACAGACTGTCTCCCCAGACTGACTGCTCTGACAGGTACTAACCATAACCCTGGCTAACAGACTGTCTCCCCAGACTGACTGCTCTGACAGGTACTACTAACCATAACCCTGGCTAACAGACTGTCTCCCCAGACTGACTGCTCTGACAGGTACTAACCATAACCCTGGCTAACAGACTGTCTCCCCAGACTGACTGCTCTGACAGGTACTAACCATAACCCTGGCTAACAGACTGTCTCCCCAGACTGACTGCTCTGACAGGTACTAACCATAACCATAACCCTGGCTAACAGACTGTCTCCCCAGACGTGATCCATCAGCACTCTGCTCTGCCCAGAGCCGTGTGTTTAGAGAGTTGGCCCAACTTTTAGAATGTTGAATATTGTTCTAATTCTAGATATTCAGTTACATAGCATTCAATATCCCCATGTAATATTAATGGGGAGCCAACATGGCTGCCATGCATCATAATGCAGAAACCCCAATGTCCCAACTCTAAGTGTGTGTTCCTAAATTGACTCCAATGTGTGAATGCGCTCAGTGCACTCTGGGTAATTCATAAATTCATAGCGTTGTCAGATTGACCATTCTAAATACAGAGCGCTTCGCTCTTGGAGTGTTCAGAACACACTCTGGACACACTGGCTGAGGAGTAGGGTTGATCAGGACTAGGGCTGAGGAGTAGGGTTGATCAGGACTAGGGCTGAGGAGTAGGGTTGATTAGGGCTAGGGCTGAGGAGGAGGGTTGATCAGGAGACTGGCTGAGGAGTAGGGTTGATCAGGACAGTGGCTGAGGAGTAGGGTTGATCAGGAAACTGGCTGAGGAGGAGGGTTGATCAGGACACTGGCTGAGGAGTAGGGTTGATCAGGACTAGGGCTGAGGAGAAGGGTTGATCAGGACACACTGGCTGAGGAGTAGGGTTGATCAGGACTAGGGCTGAGGAGTAGGGTTGATCAGGACTAGGGCTGAGGAGTAGGGTTGATCAGGACTAGGGCTGAGGAGTAGGGTTGATCAGGACTAGGGCTGAGGAGTAGGGTTGATCAGGACTAGGGCTGAGGAGTAGGGTTGATCAGGACACTGGCTGAGGAGTAGGGTTGATCAGGACTAGGGCTGAGGAGTAGGGTTGATCAGGACTAGGGCTGAGGAGTAGGGTTGATCAGGACTAGGGCTGAGGAGTAGGGTTGATCAGGACTAGGGCTGAGGAGAAGGGTTGATCAGGACACACTGGCTGAGGTGTAGGGTTGATCAGGACACGGGCTGAGGAGTAGGATTGATCAGGACACTGGCTGAGGTGTAGGGTTGATCAGGACACTGGCTGAGGTGTAGGGTTGATCAGGACACGGGCTGAGGAGTAGGGTTGATCAGGACACGGGCTGAGGAGTAGGGTTGAGCTGATCGTTCTGAGCTTTCAACGGCAGTCAGGCACCCAAGCAAACTGGGTAAAGTTGGCTAGCTTGAAAATGAGAGAACACCTCAATCTGACCATTTTATTTGCTCTAGCAAAACTGGTTGAACTGTTTTCATGTCATCTAGAGGGTGAGTGACTGTAACTGTTCTGCTGGCAACCATTTCTGTTTCAAAACTATTTTATTATAAAGCTTATTAAATCAGCCATACAACTCTATGGTACAGGACGATTCCTGTGCTTCTTTTGGAACATATAAGACAACAGAACATAAAACAACCCAAACAGAATGGATATCATCAACACCATACCAAACAGAATGGATATCATCAACACCGTACCAAACAGAATGGATATCATCAACACCGTACCAAACAGAATGGATATCATCAACACCGTACCAAACAGAATGGATATCGTCAACACCGTACCAAACAGAATGGATATCGCCAACACCGTACCAAACAGAATTAGTATCGCCAAAACCGTACCAAACAGAATGGATATCGTCAACACCGTACCAAACAGAGAATGGATATCGCCAACACCGTACCAAACAGAAAATGGATATCGTCAACACCGTACCAAACAGAAAATGGATATCGTCAACAACAACACGAAACAGAAAATGGATATCATCAACACCAACACGAAACGTCAATGATAGGGGAGAAAGAAAGGAAGTGCCTACAGCTCTGGTTGTGTCCAGAATGGCACCCTATTCCCTTTATAGTGCACTAGACAGGCTCTAGTCAGAAGAAGTGCACTATGAAGGGAACAGGATACCATGTTGGTGTCTGCTCTGTACAGCTGGTGGACAGGCAGGTCTTTAGGACAGCAGACAGGCCTTAATATAGAAACACCTGGCTCCTAACTAGTACTTTGTGGACTCTTGACTGCACCAGATGGGAGATTCACTGCTGTATTTGTACCTGTCTCATTGTAGTTACGGTATTGCTACAGTATTACACTGTAACTACAGTGCTTCTTTTACCTGGGATTGCATACTGCTGGAGAGAACCATTTTTGAACCCCTTCCGTGTTGTTCTTCTGGGGTGCTTTGTGACCGTGAAGCATCATCTATAGAATATTGCTTTCAACTCTGGTTGTGAAACTCTATAGTTTATTATGAAGGTTGTCTGAAGATGTTTCGTCGGTCTGTCTGTTCCACAGAACACTACGCCGTGAGTGAGCTGGTGAAAGCCTCCAGAGACGGACATGATATAGATGGAGAGGTGCTGACCTATCTGGAACTGGCTCAGGTAGGTTTACTAGAACAGGATATAGACGGAGAGGTGCTGACCTATCTGGAACTGGCTCAGGTAGGTTTACTAGAACAGGATATAGACGGAGAGGTGCTGACCTATCTGGAACTGGCTCAGGTAGGTTTACTAGAACAGGGTATAGACGGAGAGGTGCTGACCTATCTGGAACTGGCTCAGGTAGGTTTACTAGAACAGGATATAGACGGAGAGGTGCTGACCTATCTGGAACTGGCTCAGGTAGGTTTACTAGAACAGGATATAGACGGAGAGGTGTTGACCTATCTGGAACTGGCTCAGGTAGGTTTACTAGAACAGGGTATAGACGGAGAGGTGCTGACCTATCTGGAACTGGCTCAGGTAGGTTTACTAGAACAGGATATAGACGGAGAGGTGCTGACCTATCTGGAACTGGCTCAGGTAGGTTTACTAGAACAGGATATAGACGGAGAGGCGCTGACCTATCTGGAACTGGCTCAGGTAGGTTTACTAGAACAGGATATAGACGGAGAGGCGCTGACCTATCTGGAACTGGCTCAGGTAGGTTTACTAGAACAGGATATAGACGGAGAGGCGCTGACCTATCTGGAACTGGCTCAGGTAGGTTTACTAGAACAGGATATAGACGGAGAGGCGCTGACCTATCTGGAACTGGCTCAGGTAGGTTTACTAGAACAGGATATAGACGGAGAGGCGCTGACCTATCTGGAACTGGCTCAGGTAGGTTTACTAGAACAGGATATAGACGGAGAGGCGCTGACCTATCTGGAACTGGCTCAGGTAGGTTTACTAGAACAGGATATAGACGGAGAGGTGCTGACCTATCTGGAACTGGC
This sequence comes from Coregonus clupeaformis, assembly GCF_020615455.1. NCBI lineage: Eukaryota > Metazoa > Chordata > Actinopteri > Salmoniformes > Salmonidae > Coregonus > Coregonus clupeaformis. The sequence goes on from NC_059192.1 coordinate 89,027,493, forward strand.
TCAGGTAGGTTTACTAGAACAGGATATAGACGGAGAGGTGCTGACCTATCTGGAACTGGCTCAGGTAGGTTTACTAGAACAGGATATAGACGGAGACGGAGAACTTAACTGCTATCTTGTCACACATTGGAAATATACTGTAGGGGATTGTTCTACAGTTTAAATATAGGAGGATTGTTCTACAGTTTACATTTGGGGTGATTTATTTTACAGTTTACATTTGGGGATATTTATTTTACAGTTTACATTTGGGGTGATTTATTTTACAGTTTACATTTGGGGTGCTTTATTTTACAGTTTACATTTGGGGTGATTGTTCTACAGTTTACATTTGGGGTGATTTTGTTTTACAGTTTACATTTGGGGTGATTTTGTTTTACAGTTTACATTTGGGGTTATTTGTTTTACAGTTTACATTTGGGGTGATTGTTCTACAGTTTACATTTGGGGTGATTTTGTTTTACAGTTTACATTTGGGGTGATTTTGTTTTACAGTTTACATTTGGGGTGATTTGTTTTACAGTTTACATTTGGGGTGATTTGTTTTACAGTTTACATTTGGGGTGATTTATTTTACAGTTTACATTTGGGGTGATTATTTTACAGTTTACATTTGGGGTGATTATTTTACAGTTTACATTTGGGGTGATTGTTCTACAGTTGAAATGTATTTTCTTTGGTTTGTTTTTCTTCCAGTTCCATAATGCTAACCAGTTAGCAGCTTGGTGCTTACATCACATCTGCACCCACTACAACAATGTCTGTGCCAACTACCGCAAAGAGATCAAGGACAAATCTGCAGGTGAGTTATTCGTCCGCTGGTTCTGATCAGCACACAACCAACCATCACAACCAATGAAAGGGGAACACACTCAGACCTGTCAGAGCAACAACTGAACAATAATGGTTTTGAACTTGAACTTGAACTTCTATTCATCTGTTTTCTGTCAGATAGTAAGACATCATTCAGACTGTCTGCTGGTTTTATTTCCTTTCAATTTGTGATCAATTAAGACCTAGAAGTTCCTAACTAATCAGTGACCTTAATGGATCAATCAAGTACAAGGGAAGAGTGAAAACCTGCAGCCGCTTGTGTTCTGTACTACCCAGTCTGTGGTAGCTACATGCTACGCTACATGTTGTCTGGTGGTAGCTACATGCTACGCTACATGTTGTCTGGTGGTAGCTACATGCTACGCTACATGTTGTCTGGTGGTAGCTACATGCTACGCTACATGTTGTCTGGTGGTAGCTACATGCTACGCTACATGTTGTCTGGTGGTAGCTACATGCTACGCTACATGTTGTCTGGTGGTAGCTACATGCTATGCTACATGTTGTCTGGTGGTAGCTACATGCTACGCTACATGTTGTCTGGTGGTAGCTACATGCTACGCTACATGTTGTCTGGTGGTAGCTACATGCTACGCTACATGTTGTCTGGTGGTAGCTACATGCTACGCTACATGTTGTCTGGTGGTAGCTACATGCTACGCTACATGTTGTCTGGTGGTAGCTACATGCTACGCTACATGTTGTCTGATGGTCTGTCGGTGTTGTTTCGCTCCCAGAGAACCAGGAGTATTTTGAGAAGCACCGCTGGCCCCCGGTGTGGTACCTGAAGGAGGATGACCACTACCAGCGGGTGAGGAAGGAGAGGGAGAAGGAGGACGTGGTTCTCAACAAACACCACAGCAGACGACGTTGGTGCTTCTGGAGCACCTCCCCTGCCGTGGCCTGAGAGGAGGTCTGGGGAGGGTCGGCCTGAGAGGAGGTCTGGGGAGGGTCGGCCTGAGAGGAGGTCTGGGGAGGGTCGGCCTGAGAGGAGGTCTGGGGAGGGTCGGCCCAGCCCCAAACCGCCCAGGGAATCTGCCTCCTGCCCCGTGCTCCAGCTTCTACCCCTGCACCCTGCAAAGAGGTCCCAACGACACACACTGTTCCCATGTTTTACTGTTGGTTATTTTGTGTCTTAATGCTCAGATCTATCTGACGATGCACTGTCCTGTCCTAACCTCTTCTCTTGACGATGCACTGTCATGTCCTGCCCTCTCTGCTTGGGTCCACATGAATAACCTCCACACGGCAGGGCTCTACAAAACGTCCATTTTACTCCCATATGCGCCTAGATATTTTGCTGTGTGACCTGGAATTTGTATTTAGGAGCACCAGTGCACCTAGAAAATGGAAGGATTGTAGCTACGTTGTTCAACCTGTCAGCGTAGTGTGGTATGTGCTTGCTGTTAGACATGTAACATTATGGATGTAAATTGTGATTGATTGTTGACATTAGCTGCAGTCACTGACACCAGCCCTGGATCTATGTCTGAATCATTAATGATGCAATAATAACTCTTAACCTGATGAAACATATGGCCTGTTCATACATAGACAGGGCTTCAGGCAGCCTTGGAATAACAACAATAATAATAATATTAAGTAATATGCCATTTAGCAGACGCTTTTATCCAAAGCGACTTACAGTCATGCGTGCATACATTTTTACGTATGGGTGGTCCCGGGGATCGAACCCACTACCCTGGCGTTACAAGCGCCGTGCTCTACCAGCTGAGCTACAGAGGACCACAATATCCCAATGAGGAAGAAACGTTGAAAGTACGTCTTGTGCTCACCGATACAGCTCCAGGGATAAACAGCTTGTCTGTACTGACTGACTGACTGCAGATATTATGTTTCTACAACCTGTTGTTGTCCTTTCCTGTAGCACAGTATTGACCTCCGCATCGTGGTCCAAACAGATCTGTAATTCTAACTAGAAGGGCTTCAGCAGTATGGAGTAAATCAGGGTTTATGGACCTCGAATCAATAACAAAACAACGTCTCATCATCACTTGTTGCATTATAGAACTAGAACCATTGTCGTGCTAGCGGTTACAAACAGATTGTAACTTTTATTTAACACTCACAAGATTGTCACGGACCTGAAACTATGTAGTGCAGTATTCTACTGGGAATATGTGTACTATGGGAGAGAGAGAGAGGGAGGGAGATAATGTAATTTTAGCGCTGAGCATCCACGATCCGGATTGAATGGATCCCTAGGTCGGTGTATTTAACCCAGCTGGAAGTGTTTCTCTGTATTCCTAAACACCTGATTGTTCCTGTTAACCCACCTGGTGATGGTAAAGGGGGAACTCTATACTTGAAATCACTGTTTTTATTCAGTAGGCTTTCTTCAGTTAACCAAAGCCATAGCTAACTACAGTAGGCTTTCTTCAGTTAACCAAAGCCATAGCTAACTACAGTAGGCTTTCTTCAGTTAACCAAAGCCATAGCTAACTACAGTAGGCTTTCTTCAGTTAACCAAAGCCATAGCTAACTACAGTAGGCTTTCTTCAGTTAACCAAAGCCATAGCTAACTAGTCACTTTATCACATTGAATAGATATACCATGTGATTATTTATTTGTTGGTGATATTTGCTATAGGAACCAAGTGGCTGGTTCTCTTGGTTCCTGCTGTCAAAGGTCTTTGATCTAGCTGGTTCTCTTGGTTCCTGCTGTCAAAGGTCTTTGATCTAGCTGGTTCTCTTGGTTCCTGCTGTCAAAGGTCTTTGATCTAGCTGGTTCTCTGGGTTCCTGCTGTCAAAGGTCTTTGATCAAGCTGCTCATTATCCTTCATCTTCTTTATTTATTTTTTAAAGGGAATGTTGTTTCATAAATTCTTGATTTGACGTCATTGCTTTATTCTAGTTTCCCTTTGAACTGACCTGTGTATTTCCTAGGGTCTTGAATGTTGGTCTAAAGTTAATGCAGACAATATGTCATGTTTCAATCCTCAGACTGAGACAGACAATATGTCATGTTTCAGTCCTCAGACTGAGACAGACAATATGTCATGTTTCAATCCTCAGACCGAGACAGACAATATGTCATGTTTCAATCCTCAGACCGAGACAGACAATATGTCATGTTTCAAACCTCAGACCGAGACAGACAATATGTCATGTTTCAGTCCTCAGACCGAGACAGACAATATGTCATGTTTCAGTCCTCAGACCGAGACAGACAATATGTCATGTTTCAATCCTCAGACCGAGACAGACAATATGTCATGTTTCAGTCCTCAGACCGAGACGGACAATATGTCATGTTTCAGTCCTCAGACCGAGACAGACAATATGTCATGTTTCAGTCCTCAGACTGAGACAGACAATATGTCATGTTTCAGTCCTCAGACCGAGACAGACAATATGTCATGTTTCAGTCCTCAGACCGAGACAGACAATATGTCATGTTTCAGTCCTCAGACCGAGACAGACAATATGTCATGTTTCAGTCCTCAGACTGAGACAGACAATATGTCATGTTTCAATCCTCAGACTGAGACAGACAATATGTCATGTTTCAATCCTCAGACTGAGACAGACAATATGTCATGTTTCAATCCTCAGACTGAGACAGACAATATGTCATGTTTCAGTCCTCAGACTGAGACAGACAATATGTCATGTTTCAATCCTCAGACTGAGACAGACAATATGTCATGTTTCAATCCTCAGACTGAGACAGACAATATGTCATGTTTCAGTCCTCAGACTGAGACAGACAATATGTCATGTTTCAGTCCTCAGACTGAGACAGACAATATGTCATGTTTCAGTCCTCAGACTGAGACAGACAATATGTCATGTTTCAATCCTCAGACTGAGACAGACAATATGTCATGTTTCAGTCCTCAGACTGAGACAGACAATATGTCATGTTTCAGTCCTCAGACTGAGACAGACAATATGTCATGTTTCAGTCCTCAGACTGAGACAGACAATATGTCATGTTTCAGTCCTCAGACTGAGACAGACAATATGTCATGTTTCAGTCCTCAGACTGAGACAGACAATATGTCATGTTTCAGTCCTCAGACTGAGACAGACAATATGTCATGTTTCAGTCCTCAGACTGAGACAGACAATATGTCATGTTTCAGTCCTCAGACTGAGACAGACAATATGTCATGTTTCAGTCCTCAGACTGAGACAGACAATATGTCATGTTTCAGTCCTCAGACTGAGACAGACAATATGTCATGTTTCAATCCTCAGACCGAGACAGACAATATGTCATGTTTCAGTCCTCAGACCGAGACAGACAATATGTCATGTTTCAGTCCTCAGACCGAGACAGACAATATGTCATGTTTCAGTCCTCAGACCGAGACAGACAATATGTCATGTTTCAGTCCTCAGACCGAGACAGACAATATGTCATGTTTCAGTCCTCAGACCGAGACAGACAATATGTCATGTTTCAGTCCTCAGACCGAGACAGACAATATGTCATGTTTCAGTCCTCAGACCGAGACAGACAATATGTCATGTTTCAGTCCTCAGACTGAGACAGACAATATGTCATGTTTCAGTCCTCAGACCGAGACAGACAATATGTCATGTTTCAGTCCTCAGACTGAGACAGACAATATGTCATGTTTCAGTCCTCAGACCGAGACAGACAATATGTCATGTTTCAGTCCTCAGACTGAGACAGACAATATGTCATGTTTCAATCCTCAGACTGAGACAGACAATATGTCATGTTTCAGTCCTCAGACTGAGACTAGCCTGAGTGCCAGTGTGTTCCTGCTACTATGTTTGGGGTCAGTTCCATAAGAAGTTGGCAAGAGAGCAGAAATGTTTGTTTCACAAACCTATTATTAATAATGCTATTTTAATCAAATTCAGATGTAATGTTTGTTTGTTTCACATACCTGTTAATAATGCTATTGTAATCATTCAGATGTAATGTCTGTTTCCCATACCTGTTAATAATGCTATTGTAATCATTCAGATGTAATGTCTGTTTCCCATACCTGTTAATAATGCTATTGTAATCATTCAGATGTAATGTCTGTTTCACATACCTGTTAATAATGCTATTGTAATCATTCAGATGTAATGTCTGTTTCCCATACCTGTTAATAATGCTATTGTAATCATGGGTTTATGCTTTTGAGTGGAGCCCCATCAGCTGAACCTGTCGTGTAGAGTTATTAAACTGATCAGAGTTCAGTACAACCCTGTCATATAGAAGGATCTGTTGCTGTTATGAAAGGCCTGGCAACAACCACTCAGAGTGAGGCTGTCAGGAGAGGAGAAGAACAGCCTGTACCCAGCTGTCACTCAGAGCGGTCCAGCAGAGCCAGACCAACACTGTCCACAACAGCCCTTCTATTATTATTATACATGATCATTATTATATTGCCTGGTGATTCTATAACCAATGTCAACACGAGTGCATTATAATCAACTTACAATAAAAGTAAGTTGTAGTTCCAGCATACGGCTGTAGGAGTGTGTTCATTGGCTTCCTGTCTTAATGTCCCAACCTATTATAACAGCTGCTATTCATGTTAATATTATAGAACCTTGTTAACCTTTTTAGAAGGTCTGCATTCCAGAACCTTGTTAACATTCTAGAGCTTGGATGGCATTATTGAATGTTGTCCGTATTCTGGAACGCCGTTGGCCATGTTGATCTCTGCTTTGCACGTCCCACAGTCATCCTGTCTTGTTTGTGAGAGAAGAGGAACATCCTGTTACGTAAGAGGAGTGGTGCAGGAGCAGAGCAGGGTGCACTGCCACTGACCGTATATGTGATGCTGGATTTGTGTGTCAACTGAAGATTGCATTAAGTCCCAGGCTTGGCAGGGTGAGAGGAGTTACGGCGGGACGCTGCCGGGATAAACCACATGAAGAGAAGAGCGGTAATCACAGTCTGAGCTGCTGGGGCAGGGATCAAGGTGGGGTGGGGTTAGGGTGGAGCGGGGTGGGGTTAGGGTGGAGCGGGGTGGGGTTAGGGTGGAACAGGGTGGGGTTAGGGTGGAGCGGGGTGGGGTTAGGGTGGAGCGGGGTGGGGTTAGGGTGGAGCGGGGGTGGGGTTAGGGTGGAGCGGGGTGGGGTTAGGGTGGAGTGGGGTTAGGGTGGAGCGGGGTGGGGTTAGGGTGGAGCGGGGTGGGGTTAGGGTGGAGCGGGGTGGGGTTAGGGTGGAGCGGGGTGGGGGTTAGGGTGAAGCGGGGGTGAGGTTAGGGTGGAGCGGGGTGGGGTTAGGGTGGAGCGGGGTGGGGTTAGGGTGAAACAGGAAGCAAGGTGGGGTGGGGTGGGGTTAGGGGGGAGCAGGGTGGGGTTAGGGTGGAGCGGGGAGCAGGGTGGGGTTAGGGTGGAACGGAGAGCAGGGTGGGGTTAGGGTGGAACGGAGCAGGGTGGGATGGTGTTAGGGGTTAGGATGGGACGGAGCAGGTCACAGGGTTGGAGGGGTTAGGGTGGGACGGAGCAGGTCACAGGGTTGGAGGGGCAGGGTTAGGATGGGACGGAGCAGGTCACAGGGTTGGAGGGGCAGGGTTAGGTCCTGGGGATGGAGGGGTGCACAGGAGGGGCAAGGGATGGAGGAGCAGGGGTGGGGTGTGTGGAGGGGTTAAGATGGGACGGAGCAGGTCACAGGGTTGGAGGGGTTAGGATGGGACGGAGCAGGTCACAGGGTTGGAGGGGCAGGGTTAGGATGGGACGGAGCAGGTCACAGGGTTGGAGGGGCAGGGTTAGGATGGGACGGAGCAGGTTGGAGGGGCAGGGTTAGGATGGGACGGAGCAGGTTGGAGGGGAAGGGTTAGGATGGGACGGAGCAGGTCACAGGGTTGGAGGGGCAGGGTTAGGATGGGACGGAGCAGGTCACAGGGTTGGAGGGGCAGGGGTTAGGATGGGACGGAGCAGGTCACAGGGTTGGAGGGGCAGGGTTAAGATGGGACGGAGCAGGTCACAGGGTTGGAGGGGCAGGGTTAAGATGGGACGGAGCAGGTCACAGGGTTGGAGGGGCAGGGTTAGGATGGGACGGAGCAGGTCACAGGGTTGGAGGGGCAGGGTTAGGATGGGACGGAGCAGGTCACGGGGTTGGAGGGGCAGGGTTAGGATGGGACGGAGCAGGTCACAGGGTTGGAGGGGCAGGGTTAAGATGGGACGGAGCAGGTCACAGGGTTGGAGGGGCAGGGTTAAGATGGGACGGAGCAGGTCACAGGGTTGGAGGGGTTAGGATGGGACGGAGCAGGTTGGAGGGGCAGGGTTAGGATGGGACGGAGCAGGTTGGAGGGGTAGGGGTGCACAGAGGTCACTGGGCGTGATGGGACTTGCAGGGCAGTATTCACTAGGGGTGGGGCAGTATTCACTAGGGGTGGGGCAGTAGGTCTCTCCCTACATCTCCTCTCAGTAAGACCTGACAGTACTGTCTAACCCTACTCACTAGTGGTGGGGCAGACAGACCTAGAATCCAGAGGGCAGACAGACCTAGAATCCAGAGGGCAGACAGACCTAGAATCCAGAGGGCAGACAGACCTAGAATCCAGAGGGCAGACAGACCTAGAATCCAGAGGGCAGACAGACCTAGAATCCAGAGGGCAGATCTATAATCTAGAGGATTGACAGCTCAGGGATCAACACATACAGTAGAGTTAGAGTCTGAATGGGGAAACAAACTAACAACAAAACCAGAACAGACCTGGTGATCAAACAGATTACGATCTGTAGTCTGCTCTGGGGCCCCCTGCTCATCAATGGGGATATTCTACTGTTGTAACAGCCTACTTCAACTCCGCCAGAATGTCTCTCAAATCCAGTAACATTCACAGTAGCAGTCAGTCTAGCTATCTGAACCAAGGTCCACTGTAACTGAGACTAGAGCTATGCAGAACTAACAGCAGCATGTTGACAACACTCACAGTAAGCAGACAAAAATCAGCTAAATGAAGCTATGGTTTCCTTGTAACATGTAGCATATCAAATCCTATCAAATATTACAACAGCATAGTTCCCTCCCCAGTGTTCAGAAATGTAGAGCTAGGGAAGCCATAGTATGAGTGCGCTCTCTGTGCTGATATCATAACCGGATTGGATAGTTTAGACCCCCAGTGGTCAACAGTGGGATGAGTTGGAATGGACCGGCCCAACGTCTGTACTCTGGCTCCCTCTAGTGGTTGAGAAACATAATGACAATACTGTAACGTAGTTTAGGAGGGTGTTAGGACAACAAACCCCTTATATCACAGCCAAATGTTAATGTACAAATTGTATCATATATTTTCATGAGAAATAACGTTCTAATTATTCATAATAAAAAATGAAATCATTAGGCTATTTGACAGATATTCAGCAAACGGGTAGACCTATGTCCAGAACCCCTTAGTTAGCTAATTCACTATCTTTGTTAGGATTATTTTCCAAACATGTTTTAGGCTCCTTAATGTTTTCTAAAAATATGTATTCGATTACTGTGAGTGAAATATTATGGCTGCCTGGGTTAAAATGTAAAAAAAAAAAAAAAGTTTTATCTAGCTATTTCATAAAGCGATCATGGAAAGCTGTGGTTTAACATCTAGTTGATAGTGAAATAACTAGTGAATGGTCCCAGTGCCGCGCCCTGGCCCACAGTTATCTGATAGAAACAGAGCCGTCGTGGTAACCAGGCAACTTCACCTGCACAGAGCCGTCCTGGTAACCAGGCAACTTCACCTGCACAGAGCCGTCCTGGTAACCAGGCAACTTCACCTGCACAGAGCCGTCCTGGTAACCAGGCAACTTCACCTGCACGCTTCATCTGGCTCACGGCACGTAGACGTTTTGCCCGGGAAATATTAGGACCTTCGAGCGTCAAACGTGTTGAAGACGAAGGACTTGATGTAGCGGTTATATAATGTTATAGTTTTGTGGTAATTCATATTTGATGTACGTTTATGGATTTTGCGGAACATAGTTAGACTTCAGAGCGACTGAGAAGCAGCTGTGTGTGCCGAGTTGAGAACCGTTCAACATGGCTTCCGCCGCAGGTGACCGACGAGACTCACAGGTGAGGATCCGACCTTCCTTTCCCTTTCCCGCACACAAGGATCAACACACTGCTGGAGAAAAACACCTTCATTTGACATGGAAACTACAAACCTGTCCTTGAGCAGAATCATGCTTGGGGAAATTACACAGACTTTGTGTTGTGTTATTTTGCGACTGGGCTAAAATATGGTGTCGCAAGAACTTCAGAAGTTGGAGTGAAAGTTTTGGTTTCACTTATTCTGTTCGTAACGAATTTAGAGCGCTTTAGAAAACATATAGACTACAAATTGTAATAGTAAATTGACATGTCAACTTTTGCCTGTTCATATGGGAGTTTAATCATTTTCCTTACAAAATGTTTCTCAGTTAACCTATATTGAAGCTAATTTATTGTTCATTCGATTCGTATACAGGTTACAGTAGCGAAGCCCCAATACGTGTAGGCTATTTTGGCAGCATATAATGTTTTAAATGGTAGTGATTTGGTGAATAGAACAAACACACTCTTCTTGACGTCGCATTATTATGCAACTTTATGCAAATCAGTTAGTTGCACATTGTGCTTACTGTACAGTTATACAGTTATACAGTTATAAAGGGTTATAATGCAATTACATGATATTGGATCCACATAATGAGTTTGATACGAAAACCTTTGTAGTGACAACTAAAGTGTAGGATTGTTCTATTGTCGAACGTTTTTAGTTGTTCATATGTAAAGCGCATAGGCTAACTGATCACTCATAACCAGCCTACCAACATCTGAAGTGTTTGTCTAGACTTCAGCCTGATGTTTCAAAACTCATTCAGAGTTAATGGCTGATCTATTCTGTGGCTATAAAGCAACCTCAACCCCAGTAATCCCTATTGTCTTGATGTCAAGGAGTGGTTTTGTGAAAGAACAAACAAACTAAAAGCCCTGCTCTAAGGCAGAGTCCCAAATGGCACCCTATTCGCATGATCAAAGGTAGTGCACTTTATAGGGAATAGGGTGCTATTTGGGATGCATGCTAGATCCTACTGGACTGAAGTTTCTGGAGAAACATACATCTGTTCTGAGGTAATGGTGTAGCTGATTTAACAGTTTCCTGGAAATGGCTATATCTCAAATAGCACCATATTCCCTATATCGTGTCCCTGGTCAAAAGCAGTGCACTATTTAGTGAAAGTGGTTCCATTTGGAACACGACCTATCTTAAAAGGGACTTGTGGTTTGGCCTGAGGATACTTGTAGTTGCCCATTGAGGAGACTTGTAGATTCCCTTTAAGGAGACTTGTAGATGCCCATTGAGGAGACTTGTAGTTGCCCATTGAGGAGACTTGTAGTTGCCCATTGAGGAGACTTGTAGTTGCCCATTGAGGAGACTTGTAGTTGCCCATTGAGGAGACTTGTAGAAGCCCATTGAGGAGACTTGTAGTTGCCCATTGAGGAGACTTGTAGAAGCCCATTGAGGAGACTTGTAGAAGCCCATTGAGGAGACTTGTAGTTGCCCATTGAGGAGACTTGTAGTTGCCCATTGAGGAGACTTGTAGTTGCCCATTGAGGAGACTTGTAGATGCCCATTGAGGAGACTTGTAGAAGCCCATTGAGGAGACTTGTAGTTACCCATTGAGGAGACTTGTAGATGCCCATTGAGGAGACTTGTAGTTGCCCATTGAGGAGACTTGTAGTTGCCCATTGAGGAGACTTGTAGATGCCCATTGAGGAGACTTGTAGTTGCCCATTGAGGAGACTTGTAGATGCCCATTGAGGAGACTTGTAGATGCCCATTGAGGAGACTTGTAGATGCCCATTGAGGAGACTTGTAGAAGCCCATTGAGGAGACTTATAGATGCCCATTGAGGAGACTTGTAGAAGCCCATTGAGGAGACTTGTAGAAGCCCATTGAGGAGACTTGTAGAAGCCCATTGAGGAGACTTATAGTTGCCCATTGAGGAGACTTGTAGAAGCCCATTGAGGAGACTTGTAGAAGCCCATTGAGGAGACTTGTAGAAGCCCATTGAGGAGACTTATAGTTGCCCATTGAGGAGACTTGTAGAAGCCCATTGAGGAGACTTGTAGAAGCCCATTGAGGAGACTTGTAGAAGCCCATTGAGGAGACTTGTAGATGCCCATTGAGGAGACTTGTAGATGCCCATTGAGGAGACTTGTAGATGCCCATTGAGGAGACTTGTAGAAGCCCATTGAGGAGACTTGTAGAAGCCCATTGAGGAGACTTGTAGAAGCCCATTGAGGAGACTTGTAGATGCCCATTGAGGAGACTTGTAGAAGCCCATTGAGGAGACTTGTAGAAGCCCATTGAGGAGACTTGTAGAAGCCCATTGAGGAGACTTGTAGAAGCCCATTGAGGAGACTTGTAGATGCCCATTGAGGAGACTTGTAGTTGCCCATTGAGGAGACTTGTAGAAGCCCATTGAGGAGACTTGTAGTTGCCCATTGAGGAGACTTGTAGAAGCCCATTGAGGAGACTTGTAGATGCCCATTGAGGAGACTTGTAGAAGCCCATTGAGGAGACTTGTAGAAGCCCATTGAGGAGACTTGTAGAAGCCCATTGAGGAGACTTGTAGATGCCCATTGAGGAGACTTGTAGTTGCCCATTGAGGAGACTTGTAGAAGCCCATTGAGGAGACTTGTAGAAGCCCATTGAGGAGACTTGTAGAAGCCCATTGAGGAGACTTGTAGAAGCCCATTGAGGAGACTTGTAGAAGCCCATTGAGGAGACTTGTAGAAGCCCATTGAGGAGACTTGTAGATGCCCATTGAGGAGACTTGTAGTTGCCCATTGAGGAGACTTGTAGAAGCCCATTGAGGAGACTTGTAGAAGCCCATTGAGGAGACTTGTAGAAGCCCATTGAGGAGACTTGTAGAAGCCCATTGAGGAGACTTGTAGAAGCCCATTGAGGAGACTTGTAGAAGCCCATTGAGGAGACTTGTAGATGCCCATTGAGGAGACTTGTAGTTGCCCATTGAGGAGACTTGTAGATGCCCATTGAGGAGACTTGTAGTTGCCCATTGAGGAGACTTGTAGATGCCCATTGAGGAGACTTGTAGATGCCCATTGAGGAGACTTGTAGAAGCCCATTGAGGAGACTTGTAGAAGCCCATTGAGGAGACTTGTAGAAGCCCATTGAGGAGACTTGTAGAAGCCCATTGAGGAGACTTGTAGAAGCCCATTGAGGAGACTTGTAGAAGCCCATTGAGGAGACTTGTAGAAGCCCATTGAGGAGACTTGTAGAAGGCCATTGAGGAGACTTGTAGAAGCCCATTGAGGAGACTTGTAGAAGCCCATTGAGGAGACTTATAGAAGCCCATTGAGGAGACTTGTAGAAGCCCATTGAGGAGACTTGTAGAAGCCCATTGAGGAGACTTGTAGATGCCCATTGAGGAGACTTGTAGAAGCCCATTGAGGAGACTTGTAGAAGCCCATTGAGGAGACTTGTAGAAGCCCATTGAGGAGACTTGTAGAAGCCCATTGAGGAGACTTGTAGAAGCCCATTGAGGAGACTTATAGAAGCCCATTGAGGAGACTTGTAGATGCCCATTGAGGAGACTTGTAGAAGCCCATTGAGGAGACTTATAGATGCCCATTGAGGAGACTTGTAGATGCCCATTGAGGAGACTTGTAGAAGCCCATTGAGGAGACTTGTAGAAGCCCATTGAGGAGACTTATAGATGCCCATTGAGGAGACTTGTAGAAGCCCATTGAGGAGACTTATAGATGCCCATTGAGGAGACTTGTAGATGCCCATTGAGGAGACTTGTAGAAGCCCATTGAGGAGACTTGTAGTTGCCCATTGAGGAGACTTGTAGAAGCCCATTGAGGAGACTTGTAGAAGCCCATTGAGGAGACTTATAGATGCCCATTGAGGAGACTTGTAGAAGCCCATTGAGGAGACTTGTAGAAGCCCATTGAGGAGACTTGTAGAAGCCCATTGAGGAGACTTGTAGATGCCCATTGAGGAGACTTGTAGAAGCCCATTGAGGAGACTTGTAGAAGCCCATTGAGGAGACTTGTAGAAGCCCATTGAGGAGACTTATAGATGCCCATTGAGGAGACTTGTAGATGCCCATTGAGGAGACTTGTAGAAGCCCATTGAGGAGACTTGTAGAAGCCCATTGAGGAGACTTATAGATGCCCATTGAGGAGACTTGTAGAAGCCCATTGAGGAGACTTATAGATGCCCATTGAGGAGACTTGTAGATGCCCATTGAGGAGACTTGTAGAAGCCCATTGAGGAGACTTGTAGTTGCCCATTGAGGAGACTTGTAGAAGCCCATTGAGGAGACTTGTAGAAGCCCATTGAGGAGACTTATAGATGCCCATTGAGGAGACTTGTAGAAGCCCATTGAGGAGACTTGTAGAAGCCCATTGAGGAGACTTGTAGAAGCCCATTGAGGAGACTTGTAGATGCCCATTGAGGAGACTTGTAGAAGCCCATTGAGGAGACTTGTAGAAGCCCATTGAGGAGACTTGTAGAAGCCCATTGAGGAGACTTGTAGAAGCCCATTGAGGAGACTTGTAGAAGCCCATTGAGGAGACTTGTAGAAGCCCATTGAGGAGACTTGTAGAAGCCCATTGAGGAGGCTTGTAGTTGCCCATTGAGGAGACTTGTAGATGCCCATTGAGGAGACTTGTAGAAGCCCATTGAGGAGACTTGTAGAAGCCCATTGAGGAGACTTGTAGAAGCCCATTGAGGAGACTTGTAGATGCCCATTGAGGAGACTTGTAGTTGCCCATTGAGGAGACTTGTAGAAGCCCATTGAGGAGACTTGTAGTTGCCCATTGAGGAGACTTGTAGATGCCCATTGAGGAGACTTGTAGAAGCCCATTGAGGAGACTTGTAGATGCCCATTGAGGAGACTTGTAGAAGCCCATTGAGGAGACTTGTAGAAGCCCATTGAGGAGACTTGTAGAAGCCCATTGAGGAGACTTGTAGAAGCCCATTGAGGAGACTTGTAGAAGCCCATTGAGGAGACTTGTAGAAGCCCATTGAGGAGACTTGTAGATGCCCATTGAGGAGACTTGTAGAAGCCCATTGAGGAGACTTGTAGAAGCCCATTGAGGAGACTTGTAGAAGCCCATTGAGGAGACTTGTAGAAGCCCATTGAGGAGACTTGTAGAAGCCCATTGAGGAGACTTGTAGAAGCCCATTGAGGAGACTTGTAGATGCCCATTGAGGAGACTTGTAGATGCCCATTGAGGAGACTTGTAGAAGCCCATTGAGGAGACTTGTAGAAGCCCATTGAGGAGACTTGTAGAAGCCCATTGAGGAGACTTGTAGAAGCCCATTGAGGAGACTTGTAGAAGCCCATTGAGGAGACTTGTAGAAGCCCATTGAGGAGACTTGTAGAAGCCCATTGAGGAGACTTGTAGAAGCCCTTTGAGGAGACTTGTAGAAGCCCATTGAGGAGACTTGTAGAAGCCCATTGAGGAGACTTGTAGAAGCCCTTTGAGGAGACTTGTAGAAGCCCATTGAGGAGACTTGTAGAAGCCCATTGAGGAGACTTGTAGATGCCCATTGAGGAGACTTGTAGAAGCCCATTGAGGAGACTTGTAGAAGCCCATTGAGGAGACTTGTAGAAGCCCATTGAGGAGACTTGTAGAAGCCCATTGAGGAGACTTGTAGAAGCCCATTGAGGAGACTTGTAGAAGCCCATTGAGGAGACTTGTAGAAGCCCATTGAGGAGACTTGTAGATGCCCATTGAGGAGACTTGTAGAAGCCCATTGAGGAGACTTGTAGAAGCCCTTTGAGGAGACTTGTAGATGCCCATTGAGGAGACTTGTAGATGCCCATTGAGGAGACTTGTAGAAGCCCATTGAGGAGACTTGTAGAAGCCCATTGAGGAGACTTGTAGTTGCCCATTGAGGAGACTTGTAGAAGCCCATTGAGGAGACTTGTAGATGCCCATTGAGGAGACTTGTAGAAGCCCATTGAGGAGACTTGTAGTTGCCCATTGAGGAGACTTGTAGATGCCCAGTGAGGAGACTTGTAGAAGCCCATTGAGTGCATCTTCTTGGTGATGTTTACTAATGCACTTCTACAGTCCCGTGTTTAATATCACTGTCTCTCATTCGCTTAGTGCTTCAGAAACAATGGCAAAGCAATGAGTTAGAGCAGGGGTGTCAAACTCATTCCATGGAGGGCCGAGTGTCTGCAGGTTTTTTGTTTTTTCCTTTCAATTAAGACCTAGACAACCAGGTGAGGGGAGTTCCTTACTAATGGGAGGAGCGAAAACCTGCAGACGCTCGGCCCTTCGTGGAATGAGCTGGACACGTGAGAGTATGGCATCGGTGGTGCATTAGGGAGAAGGCTGGTTGGCGTAGCATGTTAGTGACCCTAGTGTGGTAACATCCTCATTCTAAGACCGTTCCGTTCTGGACACAAACAGTCTCATTCTCTGGTTCTCTTATTGCTTTAGAAACCATGACAACGCACTAACTAGAGCATTACATCAGTGGTGCATTAAGGAGAAGCCTGGTAGGCCAGTCATGTGTCGTAGCGTTGTAGCGACCCTAGTGATAGCGTTGTGACTCGCCCTCATCCTGAGCCCCTTTCTGTTCTGGAGATAAACAGATGATGCAGTGATGCCAGAGCTTCATGTGCTGCTGGTGACGGGCTGAGGCTGATACAGCTCTGGAGACAATGGAAGAGGAATGAAAGATCCCTCTATCAGTCCTGCTGAGGCTGATACAGCTATGGAGACAATGGAAGAGGAATGAAAGATCCCTCTATCAGTCCTGCTGACCTAGAGTCGCAGTGGAGAGACATGTCCCAAATGGCACCCTGTTCCCTATATAGTGCACTACTTTAGACCAGAGCACTATGGCACCCTATTCCCTATATAGTGCACTACTTTAGACCAGAGCCCTATGGCACCCTATTCCCTATATAGTGCACTACTTTAGACCAGAGCACTATGGCACCCTATTCCCTATATAGTGCACTACTTTAGACCAGAGCCCTATGGCACCCTATTCCCTATATAGTGCACTACTTTAGACCAGAGCCCTATGGCACCCTATTCCCTATATAGTGCACTACTTTAGACCAGAGCCCTATGACACCCTATTCCCTATATAGTGACTACTTTAGACCCAGAGCCCTATGGCACCCTATTCCCTATATAGTGCACTACTTTAGACCAGAGCCCTATGACACCCTATTCCCTATATAGTGCACTACTTTAGACCAGAGCCCTATGACACCCTATTCCCTATAGTGCACTACTTTTAGACCAGAGCCCTATGACACCCTATTCCCATATAGTGCACTACTTTAGACCAGAGCCCTATGGCACCCTATTCCCTATATAGTGCACTACTTTAGACCAGAGCCCTATGACACCCTATTCCCTATATAGTGCACTACTTTAGACCAGAGCCCTATGACACCTATTCCCTATATAGTGCACTACTTTAGACCAGAGCCCTATGACACCCTATTCCCTATATAGTGCACTACTTTAGACCAGAGCCCTATGACACCCTATTCCCTTATAGTGCACTACTTTAGACCAGAGCCCTATGGCACCCTATTCCCTATATAGTGCACTACTTTAGACCAGAGCCCTATGACACCCTATTCCCTATATAGTGCACTACTTTAGACCAGAGCCCTATGACACCCTATTCCCTATATAGTGCACTACTTTAGACCCAGAGCCCTATGACACCCTGTTCCCATATAGTGCACTACTTTAGACCAGAGCCCTATGACACCCTATTCCCTATATAGTGCACTACTTTAGACCAGAGCCCTATGGCACCTATTCCCTATATAGTGCACTACTTTAGACCAGAGCCCTATGACACCCTATTCCCTATATAGTGCACTACTTTAGACCAGAGCCCTATGACACCCTATTCCCTATATAGTGCACTACTTTAGACCAG